>NC_136517.1:55135597-55160597 GCF_053919585.1 Euprymna scolopes
TCATGATAAACTTAATCTGCAAACAGAATCATTCTCAGAGACTGATGATGTTGAGGCAGCTCAAACGGTAAACAAAGCAGGAGTCGAACGATGAGTATTGATGTCATGTTTTTGAGCCAAGAAAAAAAGATTTTCAAATCACTCTCTGCATGGAAGCCATGTGAATAAGACACGATCAATAATGTGTAAAACTTGTAATCTGTCCATGCACAGCACTCATCTCAATAAGTTAGAAAGTTAAGTAAATAATGAGCTAAGATAACATTAGTCTCTCTCTCTCCTGAAGCAAATCCCTTAAAATAAAACCATTTATGAACTCTCAGCAAACGTCTTCTTATGTGCTATTTCTTCATGAAGAGAAAAACATTTCTATAGCAACCACTAGATGACAAAGCAATAATGAAGAGAATAAAAGAGCCTGTATAAATACATCACATGTATGCATAAAAAGTAGTGATGGGACGATTTCAATATTCTCCCCCCCCCTCCCCGATTCCGATACAATTACAGATTCCGATTCTTTATAAATTTCTAAATATTTAATCATAAAATTGTTAATTTTTTTAATAATTAGTATAAAAATTCATGTTAAATGTGCAGATATTTTCTCAAACGTGGAAATACCCTTGCGGGATCGTGATCTATAGATTTTAGATTTACTGGTAATTTCAAATCAATATTTGTTTTATTATTACTATCAGCAGTGAAAGATTTTGCTTTAAACAAAATCAAATAAAAAAGACAATTAAAAGAATCGTTTTTGGCATCATAAAATAGGCACAAATTTTCCGATTCTGATAACCCCCCCCCCCCGTCTTGATTTTTTTGATTCCCAATTCCAATTAATTATTCCAACACTAATAAAAAAAACTTTCTTTTGTTATTGAAAATGTAACACTGGATCGAAATGGTAAAGCAGAAACCTTCCTTTGTCTACGATATAAATCGAGTTGGAAAAATATCTGACAAAAGAATGAATAGGAGTTTGGTCACATGTCTGAAAACATTTCATAATGTTAATTTAAACATATTAGAAAACCAAAAATGTTATGAAATATTTTATTAATTGATGAAAATCATTTTACTTTTTAAAAACATATTTTATACTTTTAATTTTTCTGATGGTATTAAGCCTCGAGTGGTCAGCCCTTCGTGTAGAAAGAAAAAGAATATGTTCGGTGTTGTTGACAGTTGTTATAAGTCTGAAGTTAATGCGTATGGTTTGGCTTGAATTTTAAATAAGAGTTTTGTTCACATCTATGAAGGTTAATTTTTCTCTTTTAGTGAGGAGCTGATCCCTCAGGGTTTATAATACTAGAAAAATAGAGAGGAAAGGAAAAGTAAAAAACTCCAGTCTTCTTTGAAAAAAATGTATTACAGCGAAAGTTTTGAACAAAATAAAAAAAATGACTTTAATCAATTAAAATATTTCATAATATTTTAGGGTTTTTTTCCTAATATTTTCAAAATAAAACAATGCACAGTAGAACCCCGGGATACGGTGGCCTTAGGATACGTTTTTTTTTTCAGGTTACAATGTGGAACACAATGTTTTTTCTTGCCCCTGGTTACGGTATTTCCCCGCTTTACGGTGTTATTTATAATGTTATTTAATTATATACATGTGTATTATATACTGTACTGTATTTTTTAACTAATTTTTAATGCCGTATTCCGGGGTTTTACTGTATATGTTTTTAAAAAGATATGTGGGTGGAAAGCATTGACTTTGGTGCTCCGGAAGACAAGGAGAGTGGCAGACCAGTAAGAGAGAAGGAGCCTGATAGCGAAACAGATTTGTTGGGAGATGGATCAGCAAGCAAAATCCGAAATTTGGTTTATTCGTAAAGATTTTCAATAAAAAATATGAAAGCATCGTTTTTATAAAAAAGACATTGTTCATTGTACAACTCTCGTCTTGCTGAGAAACGAAAGGACAAATTGATCGTTTCTTTTACATTCGAAACTTTAGATTAACCAGACAAAGATTGCTTGAGTGATTACATTACACTAGTAAATGGTCCTGAATGCTCCTGTGGCATGACACTGTTTCAGGAGCTAATGATGGTGATCGGTTTTATAAAAGACAAAATGACAGGTATGGTCAAAGGGAAAGTTGAAAATGATAGGCACCGTCAGGGAAAAATTGATGGACAGTGTCAGTAGAAAAATGGAAAGAACAGTACAGGAAAAATGAATAACACGATCGAAGGCAGCACCGAATGGCACGATTGGAGGTGGCACCGAACGGCACGTTCGGAGGCAGCACCGGACAGCACGTTCGACGTAACATGGAGGGAACGTTTGACATAAAGGGCGTGGTGAAAGGAAAAATGAAGGGTATGTTTAATGGCAACATGAAAGACACAGGCAAACAAACAATGGTCGAAGGTAAAGGCAAAATTAAGTTCACGACTAAATACAAAGTAAAGAACATGCACAAACAATTAATCTTGAAATCTTTTTTTTCAAAAACTGACCACTTTTGTCTGCAGTTCCACCTCTAACGACACGAGCAATGATCACAGACTCCCCAACATTCTTTACTGTAGCACCCTGTAATGAAAAAGAAAATTGTTAACATGATTTTGGTTTATAGATACTGATAAATAGGGACATGAAAAAAAAAACAATTTATGCAAATCAGGTTTGGAAAGATAATCTGATTATATTATTTGAATGTGATAACATGGACTGTCGATTCCCTTTAAATAAAAATAATATTAATTACCGACTATGAATAACCAATAACATTGATGAGATGTTCATGCACACGTCTGTGCGTGCCTCCTCCTTTTCTATTCACTACTGAACATGTAACAGGTAAAAAGAAATGGCAAATCGGGTAAGTGGTGTCAGAAGAGTCCGATTCTAGATTTTTGTTTCTTCATACAAAATGAATATTTTATTCTGACTATCCAGTTCTTCTTGGTATATCTCTATCTTCATAAAGTATTCAATAACAGGAAGTCAAGATATTGCATACACACCAAAGTTGACTGCTTTTTTCTGATTTATATATATATATATATATATATATATATATATATATATACATACGTGTGTGTGATTCATATATATATATGTGTCTGTGTATATATATTAAATAAAAGATGAAGAATAAAAGTTATATATAACTTTATTATATCATCAGAACAATAAGACAAATCAAAAGGGGAAACTTAGGAAAAGAAATCTTTTTATGCCATGTCATTTCGAAGCTGAATGCTTCTCATCAAAAGAGAAGGGCCAAAATTATAGAAAAATACAAATATAGATAAAAACCGGCTTTATAACATTAAGATATAAAATGAGAAGGATAGAATAGGATAATGTGGCAAGAAATAATAAAGAAATATTAAAAGTAGGTACAAAATATATGAGTAAATCGGAAGGGTAGTATATATGTAGGTAATAGTAAAAAGAAAAATCATCTAACACAAGGTAGCTATCAAGATAAACCTTTGTGCTTTTTTTTTTTTTTTCACCCCTCTTTTTTTCACCTTTTTTATCGCGCCGGGAAACGTCCAGAAGCAATCAGCTTTGATCAATCTGGACAATTGGGAGCTGGTTTCCCCTCCCCAACATCTGTTGGAGGAAAAAACAGTCAAATTTGGGTAAACAAACCCAAACACTGCCTCGCAGCTAACTGCTTGACTTCTATTTGACCTTCTTATTTAGGTCAAATGGAAGCAGCAGAGTTTTTTATTGCGGACACCTGTTTTTAATAGTTAAATAAATTCAAACGTGTCTGTTGTATGTTGCGGTGGCCCAATGGTTAACGTCACACAGTTTTTTTTTCACACTTTAATTTCCATCTTTGCCTCAAGGGTTCGGGTTCGATCCTCATACTCACCTACCAAAACTTTTTTTTTTATTTTACCCTTGGCTTCATAGGTTAACATCTTTCCTCAAGGCCATTGGCCATTAACATTAAGAATTGAAGGGAATTAAGTACTTATAAATGTCATGTCTGTGGATATTCACAGTAAACAGTCAAAGTATTCAATGACAGGAAAGAATATCGCATTCACACCAAAGTTTGCTACTTTTTCTCAATATATATATATATATATATATATTAAATGAAAGATGAGGAATAAAAGTTAAATATAACTTTATTATATCATCAGAACAATAAGGAAAATTAAAAAGGGGAAATTTAAGAAAGGAAACCTCTTTAAGCCATGGCATTTCGAACCTAAATGCTTCTCATCAAAAGAGAAGGGTCAAAATTATAGAAAAATACAAATATAGATGAAAACCGGCTTTATAACATTAAGATATAAAATGAGAAGGATAAGATAATGTGGCAAGAAATAATAAAGAAATATTAAAAGTAGGTACAAAATATATGAGTAAATCGGAAGGGTAGTATATATGTAGGTAATAGTAAAAAGAAAAATCATCTAACACAAGGTAGCTATCAAGATAAACCTTTGTGTCTATATATATATATATATATATATATATAATAAAACATCTGTATTTTAAGATTTTCAAATACAAAAACATACAAATGTTAGTAGGAGCAGAGACTTACCTATAAGTTACAATTGGAATTGTAACTTATAGGTAAGTCTCTGCTCCTACTAACATTTGTATGTTTTTGTATTTGAAAATTTTAAAATACAGATGCTTTATTATTTGTACACACTAGGAATTCTTGCACAGTTCATAACCAATGAGCATTCACTAGCAATAACCTGTAGTGCTCTCTGGAGTTTGAGTGACAACAAGTCTTCTCAAATTTCCAGTACTGCCCACCTTAATAACCAGCTCGGATGGTTTAATGTTATCGCAACAGCAGTTTATCCTTGATCTCTTGTTGGCATTGGCCATTGGTATTCCCTGGTATCTGTGTGGCAAAGAGCCTCTCCAAGGTACCAGCACCCTCTGCACCCTTATAGTGGAGGTTTGGTTAATGTTCTATGCCGTTCTGGATCCTTCACGACACTTTGTGCAATCTGATGTAGGCACCATTAAAAAAATTTATTTTTAGTTGGGGGTGGGCGTGGTTAACTTACTATTTTAAGGTTTCGATTTTCTTGTTCTTTTGTGGTAGTATTTTGTTTTTGCTTTATTTCTATTGCTGCATTCAAGATATTGGTTAGTTATATGGGTTGGCTTCCACATTCTAGGATTTAATTTAAGATTTCAACCGTTTTCATTATTGCTATCCATTGTATCTTCTCAATATTATTATTGAGATAATAATATTATATTATAATATCATTATCATCATTATTATTATTATTAGTAGTAGTATAAGTAGTAGTAGTATTATATATAAGGCTCACTCTTAAACTAATTAAGTTATTGACATAAATGTTCACGCACAGCAGCTAGGGGCAATGATTCTGATTCTAGAAAAAGTCTTAAATGTAACACTTAAAGTTAAAAAGGTCGTAAGAAAAAATTGAAATCCAGAGAATCTTGATTAATTTGTTTCTAATGACTATGGATAAAATTCAATGCAAATCTGAAAATATCAAATGGGAGGTTTTCCTCATTATTATGTTCTGAAAACCCCTTTGAAATATTACAAAGAAACTGAAATTTGGGGAATATTTATTAAGTGACGTCTAATACCTATTGTTGGTAGACGTTTACCAGATTCCTCCTCCCCTCCTACCTCTAAATTTCACAATTTTCACTTTAAACTTTTTTTTGGTTAATCTCATCGATTACAGACTTAACTTTCAAATTTGAAAAAAAAAAAAGATTTTGAAAAAATTTTTTTAATGAATTTTAATTGGGGGATCAGTTTTCGATTATAATATTCTACTAAATTTTTTTTTTTTTTTTTTTTTTTACAAAGGCATCACAACGTTATCAAGGCCCAGAGGCCACTCAAGGATAAGGGTTAAAGAGTGTACAGTAGAAGTTGGTCAATATAGTAATCATTAGTAATGAAAATTTGGTAAATTTAATAACTTATATGGAACGGCTCATCAAGAACTTATTTACCTTAGACTTGAACACAACCATATTGTAGTCAGCCGGAAAGCAGGAAAACGGAAGACAATTCCACAGGCGTGCAGTTCTAAGAAAGAAGCTTTGTTCATGGAATCTATGTTTAGGTTTAGGCACAGATAAAGAGTGGGGGAAATTATTGATAGTGTTTACAGCTAGACGAGTGTTTCTTGTGAAAGTTTGGCGAGGGGGGACCATAGATTGAAGCTCAGTTGAACACTTTCCATGAAAATAACGATACATCAGAGACAAACTCGCAACATCTCTTCTGTGAGATAGAGGTTGTAAGGAGGAGAAAAGGACATCTCCTACGAGGCTACGAAGTCTATTTTGAACTCTATCAAGGCAGGACAAGTCCTTTCTAGCAGCTCCTGCCCAGATGTGGCAACAGTATTCCATCCTTGGACGTACCTGGCTCTTATATAGATAGAGAATAGCATCAGCAGTGAGATATCTACTGGATCGATAGAAAGATCCCACCATTTTTCCAGTGGCCTTGGCAACAGATTTGATATACGTGTTCCATTTAAGATCAGGAGTAATGGTCAAGCCCAGAAGCTTGTCAAAACTTGAGGCCTCCTGAAGACGAGAGCCATTCATTTCAATTGATGACAAATGTGGATTAAAATGTTGATGATGTAAAGAGAGAAGCTTGGTTTTAGATGCATTAAAAGTAACCAGCCACTCCTTTCCCCATTGTACTACATGCTCAAGATCAGAGGAGAGAGAATTGGAGAGTACTTGCTCGTTTACTGTCTTAGATGTGGTACCATAAATGGTAGTGTCGTCAGCATAAATGTCTACAAATGATGTAAGGATATGATTTGGAAGATCATTAATGTAGATCAGGAAAAGAGTTGGGCCCAGGATGGATCCCTGAGGGACACCGGCATTAATACTGTGAGCTTCTGATTTTTGCCCCTCAACTACTACTCTTATGAACCTATCAGAAAGAAATGATTTAATAATTGAGAAGACTTTTCCAGCTATACCATAGCTAGCGATCTTATGAAGTAAACCTTTATGCCATACCCTATCAAAGGCTTTAGATATGTCAAGAGCAATTGCCCTAGAAAGATTGCCACCGTCGAGAGATTTGCTAATCCTATGCGATATAACTGTAAGGACATCTGCTGTAGATCTAGCAGAACGGAAACCATATTGAGTGTCACTAAGAAGGTTATTTTTGTTGAGATGTTTGATTACTTCTGTATTTAACACAGATTCTAGCAACTTACTCATGACGCACAGGAGACTTATTGGCCTGTACTGAGAGGGGGATGAGCGATCACCTGAATTCTTAAATACAGGGCATACTGATGAGATTTTCCAGGGAGATGGGAAACTATTCTCCTTAAGACAACGTTTAAACAGTTTTGTAAGTATGGGCGCTAGTTCAGGTTGAAGTTTTTTGAGTACTATAATTGGAATACCATCAGGGCCAGTTGCTTTACTGGAATCAAGGTTTTTGATTAGCTTGGCAACATCACGTACAGATATACGTATATCACATAGCGTGTTTTCTGATACAGGAGGAAATATTGGGGGTTGGCGGTCTTGGTCGCAAAGGGTAGAATTAGCTGCAAAGTTCTTGACAAAGAGTTTGGCTTTGTCTGATGCTGACGAGATTACCTCAGGTCCATTGATAATAGTTGGGATGGAGCACACGCTTCTGTTCAGGATTCTGTTTGCTATTTGCCAAAACTGGTGGGAACCAAGCCGCTGCTCAGCTACTTTGGACTTAACAGATTGAGCAAACAACTCTCTTGCGTTCCTTATTACTTTCTTACAATGGTTGCTGGCAGTCCTGAAAACGGCTTTAGTTTCCATACATCTATTACGTTTGAAGCAGTGGAAAAAGTGATTTCTGTGCGCAATGGCAGCAGCACATTCTGGAGAGAACCATGGCTGGCTGTTAGGTTTTTGCTGAAACTTTTTAGAGGGTATGAAATGGTCAATACCTACAATTAAGCATTCAGTTAGGTCTAATACTATAGAGGACACATCCTTTTTAAACATGGAATGCATACACAACATCTACCAAAAAATAGTGGCTCTTTCAGGTGACCGGTGAATATTCCTGTCTAAAAAAAAGAGTTACAAGGGAACTTATTTTTTCAAATTTTTTTTTAAATCTGAAATTTAAATCTGTAATCAATGAGATTAAGTGGAAAAAAAAGTTAAAGTAAAACTTGTGGAATTTAGAGGTGGGAGGAGGGCAATCTAGTAGACGTCTGCCGTATTGTTAAAATGTCTCAAAAATCAGGAGTGTCTGAATTTTCACAAAGGACTTCCTCTACCTTTTTTTTTTTAATCTCATTGCATAAAACTAAATTAAACTAAATATAGTGCACATTACTCACCCAGTTAATTAGTTTAGGAGTGAATCCTATACATAAAAAAATATAAACATATACCTAACGTTATATAAACATAAACAAGCAGTTGCATCTTTCATTTCTAAAGAGGAAATAAAGAGATTACTAGTGAATCTGTCTTATCTTTTAAATGGGAGAATTTTCACAACTTCAACCTCTGAAGGAATAATTTTCCGGTGATCTAATTCGAGCTGCTGCAAAAGAACAGCTAAATTAAAAAATAAGTAGCAGCATCCCAATTATAGCGTGGAACTCTGTTCCGTCTGCCTGCTTCTCACCTGACTACAACTTGGATGTCTTCAAGTCCAACGTTAACAAATTCCTAATGAACCGCCCCCTTAAGTAAACACTTCATCAAATCTCCACACTAACGTACTGTACTTGCAATAACCCTTATCCCTGAGTGGCTTCCCGGCCTTGATTAGTGGTGATCAACGTGTAAAAAAAAAAAAAAAAAAAAAAGCACAAAATAAATCCATTTTTAAACATCATGAGCTTTTACTTTTTATGGCCATTGGTCAGTCATGTCTGTCGACCAGTCAGCTGCTGCTGATTTTCTAATGCACATCACAAAGCCAGCAAATAAATCAGCTGCCTGAATGCTAATCATTGAAAATGTCAATTCTGACATTTATAACATTGTATAATTTGTTAGTGTCTCATCAGGATCAGCACTAATTAAATATTTTTTAGTTTTGGAAAAAAAAAAAAAAAAAAAAAAACAAAAAAACTTGGTCACATTTTTTAAAACATTATGTAAGTTTAATTTGAAAATTTAGAAAATCGAATAATTTTATATAAGGAAATTTATAGAAGGCAATACAATGCAGAGGTGTAACGGATAAACTAAAACTGAAGTAAATTATGATATTTAATGGTGGAATAAACCATGAACATTCATTGTTATCAATCCAGTGTATATGCATTAAAAAAAGAAAAAAAATTATATTCTATACTTGCATTGTGTTCTTACATGATTGGATAGAAGTTCAATATTGTATGATATTTCAGGAAATTTTCCTTCATCACATATATGTATTGTACATTCAATATTGTATAATATTTTGTGAAAAACCTTTGTCACTTGTGTTCGCCTTTAGTTCAAACGTACATAAAGATAAATCTGCATAGCTTATCCCACCGTTGTCTTAATTTATTTCAATTTATGTGTATCCGTTATGTTTGTCCTTTATATACACACTAAACAATGCTTTAAGTAAACTACATTAACTTCTTAATTTTATGTTTTATTAAATGATTAAAATCATTTTCCGGGGGGGGGGGTTACGAGACTTTCACTGCAAAAACAACTTATTCATAGAAGTCTTCTTCTACGAATAAGTTGTTTTTATAATGAAAGATTTTTTTTTTTTCTAAATTTTCAAATTAAATTTTTCAGTTTTAATTTTTCTCTTTCAGATTTTTCACACTTGAGGGAACATTTAAAATAAAATTATCCTGAACATTTTTTTTAATTTATTTTTATTTTTTTTATAGTTTTGTGATTATTTGATTTTGGCGTCTGAAGACCAAATTATAGTGATTAAGTGTTTTATCAAAATGAGGGTTATCATTTGTTTGCCAAAGTCTTCTCTTTGTTCATCGAAACCTGTTGATCATGTGACTGGTTCCAAATCGCCTTTTAATTTATGGGATGTGTTTTTTTTTTGCATCGACAAAAATTCAAATATTTGAATTTCGGTTTTAGTAAAACTGCACCTAATCGCTTCAGTAATTTTCTATTGTCCCTTTTCTGTGCTCTCCTCAACAACAATTGCTGTGTGCTGTAGTTGCCTCTTATGCTTCTCTTATGGTTCTCATCATGGCTGTGTCATCATCTCTCATATTGGCATCTGCTGAGAGCGAGTACTGGTTCGCAAGCATAAAAAATTTTAACAAGAGAATTCACTAGAGAAAACAAAAGGCTCTGACACATTCTGCAGATATCCGTCATATTCTTCATGTGTGCACGTGATACTATCAATCCTCTAAACGCTAACGTCCACATTTTGTTAGTCTATCAAAGGTTCTTCTTTGTCAGTTGACATCAGCTTATCCTGATCTCCTAAAGCTCTTTCGATCTGGTCCAAGCTGCAACCTGCTGTCAACTGTCACAAACTTAAGACTATTCATAACCCCCTCTCCTAAAATATCTGTAAACTGTCATTAACTGTTGCAAAACATACTCCCACCCTAAAACTGTCTGTAAACTAACTCTAAATATACTGGCTTCTATGGCCGGTCCTTCGTCTCAGTTACTGCCACACCTTGATTAACAATCCTATTTTTGAACGCTTGTGTGAACCAGCTCACTGTCTTTCTACCAATCTTACTACTTATAGCATTGTTCCCCTAATCAACTATTTTCTCTTTATGTAATATTTTTACTCTCTGTTTTTCTTCTTTTTTGAATCACTTCCTAACACATTGGAGGGGGGGCATCGATTGTATCACACTTTTCATTTTCCATTTTTGTTGAGTATTGCTTTTCATCCTGCAAACGGGAAGTAAAGAAAAAGAAAAAAAAGGTAGTAATCTTAAAAAAAAAATTCATATGCAATCTCAACGCCATCGTTACATGTGTTCCAAACTTACCAATGGTTCTCCGGTTTTTTCTAAGTGGACAATCTTCACGGTACCTTCCCCATAATCTTTAAATGGATACTCCTCGATTGCTGGCTCAGGCTGAACATCTGATACATCGGCATTTTCTGACAACTTATCGTGAATTTTTAATAAATTCTGAAAGGAAAAAAATTAGTTGGTATTTATGCAATTTACAGATCATGCTACTTTTTCAAATAGATTTCTCAAGTTTAATTCAATTTTTACAGTATCTTTTGTTTATTAAATTGTTAGGTGAAAGTACGGAACAGATACAAAGCATCCTTCCTTCCCCATGTTAAGAATCAGTTTCCAAATAAGTACCAATGAGTTAACGTTCATTCCTTTTATGTTGATTGGTTGTTGGGTTTTATGGCATGTCAACTGTTTTGGGGTCATTTTATACGGAAACCGTACATATCTCTTGTATACAATCGGTCTGCCGCTTAGTTTTTTTTTGTAGGGGTATATTTTGTAAAGAAAAAAATCTGAAACGATACCATCATGATCATTATCATACTCAGTTTAACGTGACCATACCATCAAAGAATAGAAAGCCAAGGAATACTGGCATCGATAGGAAAAGGAAATAAAGATACATTATTCAGAGTTACTTGCAACTTCTTAAAAAAATTAAGTTCTGATTAGTTAAACCTTTTGAAAGAAATTCAATTGAAAATTCAAAGTTATCTACGTTGCAGGGTTCTCTTCCTTTAGGAGATCAAAACCTTTTCAAAATCTCGTCACTTGTGTCTACATGAAAAAAAAAGACAAAAAAAAAAAAGACACGTGTATTTCTCTCTTATTTCAAAGTGTGATCGTCATGACAGCTTAGTAGTAAAAAGTCAGGGTGCATAATAATTTGATCCAAGGTCCAAATCATCAGACTGGTAGTATGGTTTGTTCATGTATATAGAAATACAAAACATATGTCTATAAATTAGAAAAAACTACTTTATATATATCATATGGAAGATTAGAGTTTCATGCATTGTTCTTGTTGGCAATATGTTCTTTTTGATAGGTCAGACATACAACGCACGTGTGGGAGAAACAGAGAGAGAGAAGGTCGGGCACATAACGTGTGTGAGAGAGAGAAGGTCAAGAATACGTACGTACGTGTGAGAGAGAGAGAGAGAGAGAGAGAGAGAGAAAGCGCCAGGCATATGATGCGAGAAAGAGAGAGAAAGGTCAGGCATACGACAATAGAGAGAGAGAGAGAGAGGTCAGGCATACGACGAGAGAGAGGGAGAAAGAGAGGTCAGGCATACGACGAGAGAGAGGGAGAAAGAGAGGTCAGACATACAGCGAGAGAAAGGGAGAAAGAGAGGTCAGACATACGACGAGAGAGAGGGAGAAAGAGAGGTCAGGCATACGACGAGAGAGAGGGAGAAAGAGAGGTCAGGCATATGAAGAGAGAGAAAGAAAGAGAGGTCAGGCATATGATGCGAAAGAGAGAAGGTCAGGCATATGACGTGAGAGAGAGAGAGAAGGTCAGGCATATGACGTGAGAGAGAGAGAGAGAAGGTCAGGCATATGACGTGAGAGAGAGAGAAGGTCAGGCATATGACGTGAGAGAGAGAGAAGGTCAGGTATATGACGTGAGAGAGAGAGAGAAGGTCAGGTATATGACGTGAGAGAGAGAGAAGGTCAGGTATATGACGTGAGAGAGAGAGAAGGTCAAGCATATGACGTGAGAGAGAGAGAGAAGGTCAGGTATATGACGTGAGAGAGAGAGAGAGAGAGGGTCAGACATATGACGTGAGAGAGAGAGAAGGTCAGGTATATGACGTGAGAGAGAGAGAGAAGGTCAGGCATATGACGTGAGAGAGAGAGAGAGAGAAGGTCAGGTATATGACGTGAGAGAGAGAGAGAAGGTCAGGTATATGACGTGAGAGAGAGAGAAGGTCAGGCATATGACGTGAGAGAGAGAGAGAAGGTCAGGTATATGACGTGAGAGAGAGAGAGAAGGTCAGGTATATGACGTGAGAGAGAGAGAGAGAGAGAGAGAGAGAGAGAGAGGGTCAGACATATGACGTGAGAGAGAGAGAGAAGGTCAGGTATATGACGTAAGAGAGAGAGAAGGTCAGGCATATGACGTGAGAGAGAGAGAGAAGGTCAGGCATATGACGTGAGAGAGAGAGAGAGAGAGAGAAGGTCAGGCATATGACGTGAGAGAGAGAGAGAGAGAGAGAAGGTCAGGCATATGACGTGAGAGAGAGAGAAGGTCAGGCATATGACGTGAGAGAGAGAGAGAAGGTCAGGCATATGACGTGAGAGAGAGAGAGAAGGTCAGGCATATGACGTGAGAGAGAGAGAGAGAAGGTCAGGCATATGACGTGAGAGAGAGAGAGAGGTCAGGCATATGACGTGAGAGAGAGAGAGAGGTCAGGCATATGACGTGAGAGAGAGAGAGAGAGAGAGAGAGAGAGAGAGGTCAGGCATATGACGTGAGAGAGAGAGAGAGAGAGAGAGAGAGAGAGAGAGAGAGAGAGAGAGGTCAGGCATATGACGTGAGAGAGAAGGTCAGGCATATGACGTGGGAGAGAGAGAAGGTCAGGCATATGACGTGGGAGAGAGAGAAGGTCAGGCATATGACGTGGGAGAGAGAGAAGGTCAGGCATATGACGTGGGAGAGAGAGAGAAGGTCAGGCATATGACGTGGGAGAGAGAGAGAGAAGGTCAGGCATATGACGTGAGAGAGAGAGAGGTCAGGCATATGACGTGAGAGAGAGAGAGAGGTCAGGCATATGACGTGAGAGAGAGAGAGAGGTCAGGCATATGACGTGAGAGAGAGAGAGGTCAGGCATATGACGTGAGAGAGAGAGAGGTCAGGCATATGACGTGGGAGAGAAGGTCAGGCATATGACGTGGGAGAGAAGGTCAGGCATATGACGTGGGAGAGAAGGTCAGGCATATGACGTGGGAGAGAGAGAGAAGGTCAGGCATATGACGTGGGAGAGAGAGAGAAGGTCAGGCATATGACGTGGGAGAGAGAGAGAGGTCAGGCATATGACGTGAGAGAGAGAGAGAGAAGGTCAGGCATATGACGTGAGAGAGAGAGAGAGAAGGTCAGGCATATGACGTGAGAGAGAGAGAGAGAGAAGGTCAGGCATATGACGTGAGAGAGAGAGAGAGAGAAGGTCAGGCATATGACGTGAGAGAGAGAGAGAGAAGGTCAGGCATATGACGTGAGAGAGAGAAGGTCAGGCATATGACGTGAGAGAGAGAGAGAAGGTCAGGCATATGACGTGAGAGAGAGAGAGAAGGTCAGGCATATGACGTGAGAGAGAGAGAAGGTCAGGCATATGACGTGAGAGATAGAGGTCAGGCATATGACGTGAGAGATAGAGAAGGTCAGGCATATGACGTGAGAGATAGAGAAGGTCAGGCATATGACGTGAGAGATAGAGAAGGTCAGGCATATGACGTGAGAGATAGAGAAGGTCAGGCATATGACGTGAGAGAGAGAGAGAGAGAAGGTCAGGCATATGACGTGAGAGAGAGAGAAGGTCAGGCATATGACGTGAGAGAGAGAAGGTCAGGCATATGATGTGGGAGTGAAAAGGTCAGGCATATGACGTGAGAGAGAAAAGGTCAGGCATACAGGAAGTGAGGGAGAAAAATAACGAATTAGGGATGTACTGACATGGAGGAGAGAAAAAGGAGGATATACTGATATAGGGAAAGAGAAAGAGGAAAGCATTCAGAGGGAGTTAAAATACTTTTCATTAATAAAGATCAATAAAATAATGAATTTTTTTGTTGCATAATTATTCAAACATTGCAGACATTTAAACGACAACTGCAGTTTGAAATCAAATAAAATATTAGTAGCAGTTTTGGCTGAATTAAGAAAAGTTGAGACATTTTAAAATGTGCTTCAAAATCTCATGTCAAATCTCAGCAAACGTACTTGGCAATGCAGCAAGAGTGACCTCCCCCACTCCCACCCCCACACACAAATAAGAACGAGGAAAAGAAAACTGATCGCACTTCCAATTGCCAGAAAGCAATTTAAAAGAAGTTATGATAGAAGATAAGTCACGTCGATTCTCATAATTTCGTTTTTTGGCCAATTGACAATAAAATGCCGGTTTTGAAGAGCAGAGAATTGTTATAATCAAACAAACATCATATGACTATAAAATATACCTGAAGAGAATGAAGAAGACAGTGCTTAGCGTAGTTTTTCTTATGTAGTGCGTCTTCAATGTGAAGAATATGCTGCTTACTTAAGATATTTTTAATGTCAGAGGAATTACTTCCCTTTAATGTATATACAGGAAGTGAAGACTATTTAAGGCGGACATGCTTAATGCTCACGGTGTAAAGTAAATGTCTGAAGACTGTGTGAAACTAAGTTCTGATGCCTTATGTTGATGTTTCCAGAGATATTCACTGGTACACTTCTTTCAGATTGAGCAGCCAGCAGGTCTGCCTTAAATAGTCTCCACTTTCTGTATATACATTAAAGTAATTCATCTGATATTAAAAATATCTTCTTAATTAAGCAGCATAATAATAATTGGTTGGGAAATTTTGTCCCATTCTGTATTTTCTCCTGACTTAGATCGCTTGGATTATCACTTATTTAGATGGCCTTAGGACGGTGAGAGGAGATCGAACTGCCATGATTGGGTAAAAGTATTAAGTATTTTTTTTTCTATTGCGTTCTTAGTCTTAAATAATAAAAAGGAACGTTTGGCGATACATAACCAATAATTTAAGTTTGCAGGGCAACCTTAGCATGTACCAAAAAAAAAAAAAAAAAAAAAAAAAAGAATTGAAGTCAGGAGGGGGTCAAATGTTGCTAGAAACGGATGTCACATCACATGACACAAAATGGGTGAGTAAAGAGTTCGTAAGGAAGCTTGGGTCATACAGCACATATAAAAGAATGGCGTAAGAATTCAATTATAAATCAAAGGGGCTAAGGCTCCGGATGTCTGCAAACCCAGAATACCATCTCCCCTCTGCACTAGCAGAAAAAAGGGTGACATCAACAACTTAATAAAGGGTCTTTCGCTAAATTCAGAGTATTCTTTTCTTTAATTGTTGTAAGATTTTGATTTCAGTGAGAACGTACCCCCCAAAGATGATCCGAGATGAATTACTTCAGTCAGAGGAGGAGTGGTGACAAGATAATGATATTGTGTTAATTTGCAGTCAACAATAAACATTTATTTGATCATGACATACGAGACATTAGAGGGGAAGTATGTGAATAAGCACGTTGAAACCCCAGTCCTTGTTACATCACTGAAGTTAAGCAACACTATACCTTGCCAGTATCATATGGGTGACCATTTTGGAATACTAGGCGCTGTATATATGTAGCTATGTATAATAATACTACTTGAGAGAGCTGGAAGTCCTTGCCTTGCACAGTTCCGGATGACCCTTGGTGAAAGTGTAGCAGTGTAGCACCTATTAACCTCTCTAATATTCGAAAGGGTTACTATATAAGGATTAGATAAAGCTCTGCAGTCGTGGTGAAGGTAATTCATCTAAGAGGAAGAAACTGATGACCCCCCCCCCAAAAAAAAAAAAAAAACTCGGTAGAAAGCATCTGTCAATCCTGTAAAGCAATCTTCTAATGTTGGTGTCTCAAAGAAAACACTCGCTTCAAATTTGTGAAATGAGCCAGTATGGAAGTAGTAAGGCTAAAAAAACTCATCAGAATTCTCAAGTCAGTGCGCAATCTAGTTTAACCAGAAATAATGAAACATTACACACACACATACACACTTCTAACACTTTGTGGACTGTTCGGTCCTCTTTTCTTGCTTACTTGCTTAAATCTTGTCTTGGACCATCGGGCGATTCCATTATTTAAAAAAAGGATAACAGGTGATTCTATATATACAGTATAACTCCTATAATTTGAACATCCGCTTCGTTCAAATTAGAGGATGCTGTTCAAGTTTCTTGATAAAAAAAAATGTGCTGCGGTTAATTTTAATTTCCTAAGAATTAAGAAATAGTAAATGAAATTCATTGTTATATGATACTTCAAGTATATATTAAGTTGAGTTTACGATATATTGCAAGTAAGAATTGTTAAATATCATTACCAGGAACAAAAACATTGAAAATAAATTGAATCTACTCTTACTTGTTAGCTATTTATTACCTAAGTTATCATCTACAGAAATCATACATTTATGTAAAATACAGTTTTTTTTTTATTCATTTAATGAGTCTCATTGCAGTTTCTATTTTCATCGATTGAGCTCAATATCTGACTAAACCATGTAAACAGTTTTACTGCAACTCCGCATCAAATATGCTAATACAATTTCAATGACGAGACAGTTCAAGTTTAGAGAAAGTCCAGAAGAAGTCCAAATGAGAGGAAGTCCAACTTTAAAGGAAGTTCAAATTAAAGGAGTTTTACTATATATATATATATATATATATATATATATATATATATACATACACACACACACACACGTATGGACGTGGCTCAGAGGGTGACCAATTGCATATTTTGGTTCCGATTCTAGTTGATGGCACCAAGTCATATATATGTATTTAGTTTTGATCTCACTACTATATATTAGGTTCAATATAATAATCGATAGAGAATTGTTTTCAATAATACGTAATTTGCATGAATTAAAATATCATATTTAAGCGTATCTTATGACCAGGCGGCCTGCTGGTATATATATATATATATTTTTTTTTTAAAATAGTGGAATCAAAGAAGATGCAATGTTTACCTGATATAGGCAATGGTAAACTCCGATCTAATATAAATACCAAGTATTTATATAAAGATTTTTAATCCCAACCAAAAAAAAAAAAAAAAAAAAAAAAAAAACTCAATACACAAATAATAGAAAGAGGAAAGAAATTAAAACTAAGTTGAAATTTATTGTTCGACTGAATACTCCAAAAAACAATTTACAATTTTTTGGAGTATTCAGTCGAACAATAAATTTGATTGAAAATTTCAACTTACAATTTTAATTTCTTTTCTCATATATATCTTAGTCTGTCTCACTTTTTAATCACAAACTACTGGGTCGAGTTGGCTGAAATTTTGCATAGACCTTTGTTATGATAAGGTGCAGTTAACTAAGTATTATGGTATCTCTTCAATGCACAGTTAGGAGTTAGTCTCACCACAATTATTCTCACTTTTTCTATGAAACTACTGGGCCGATCCATCTGAAATTTTGTAAGGACGTTTGTTATGATAAGGTGTAGCAAACTAAGTACTATAGTATCCGTTTGATTTACAATTAGATATTTAATGCAAAAAATGAGCACAATTTGGCATAAAACACTAATTCTGAGTCAATAGGCCATAATCTTTTCACCATTTTTAACAGGCTAAAAGTTTATTATATACATATATATATATATATATTAGCCTAGGTGCCCAGCGTTGCCCGGGTATTTGAAGGGGTGTATTGAGCAAAAAAAAAAGTGGTAGTAAGCAGGCAGGCTCGAACCCATACTGCGAAGGAGAAAAAGAATGTGAGAAAAAAAAAACATGTCTTTGCCGTTGCATCCATCGCCAAACCGGAAGTGGCGAAGGTTTAAATTAAGGCTAGTCAATCCAAAAGAGGGTATGAATTTAGAAAATATCGGCGAAAAAAGCCACGAAGCCAAAAAGTGCCTAGCTGAGGGAGAAGGATTTTTTTTAGGTCATTTTTCAACATTTTTCGTCCGAAGGGTCGAACTCCTAAATTATATCGATCTCGTGAAAATCCGCCACCTTTGTGAAAAGTTTTAGGCAGACATACAAACATACATACATAAAATCATTTAAATAGAAAGGTGAGATTTATATAATAGATGTATACGTGCGTGCATGTGCGTGTGAGTGTGTGTAACATTAGCATCATCTGTAGTGAAGATTAAATCATCTTCAGAAAACCTGATTATAAGTTAATACTTTATCCGTTATTCTACTGCTAAGTAATACAAATAATAAAAACTAGCAGAACCTGTTTACAGTGAACTCTGATATATAATATATCGATGTTGGCATTCTATAGATGTTCAGCGTAAATGGAGACGTTCTGATATTATTGTAGCTCTTTTGTTAAAACTGCAAAAGTATTTATCTAGGCTAGCAGGGACGCCTGACGTATATATTATTATAGAGTTAATGTTCTATCGATTTTTATATATTACAAGACATATATATATATATATATATACACACACACACACATACATACGTGTGATATATATATATATATATATATGCATATATACATATATATATATATATATCTGCATATATATATATATATGCATATATATGCATATATATATATGCATATATATATATGCATATATATGCATATATATATATATATGCATATATATATATGCATATATATGCATATATATGCATATATATATATATATGCATATATATATATGCATATATATGCATATATATATATATGCATATATATGCATATATATATGCATATATATATATATATGCATATATATGCATATATATATATATGCATATATATATATATATATGCATATATATATATATATGCATATATATATATATATGCATATATATATATATATGCATATATATATATATGCATATATATATATATATATGCATATATATATATATGCATATATATATATATATGCATATATATATATATATGCATATATATATATATATGCATATATATATATATATATGCATATATATATATATATGCACATATATATATATATGCACATATATGCATATATATATATGCATATATATATATATATGCATATATATATATATGCATATATATATATGCATATATATATATGCATATATGCATATATATGCATATATATATATATATATATATATATATGCATATATATATATATATGCATATATATATGCATATATATATATATATATGCATATATATATATATATGCATATATATATATATATATATATGCATATATATATATATATATATGCATATATATATATATATATATATATATGCATATATATATATATATATGTATATATATGCATATATATATACATATATATGCATATATATACATATATATATATATGCATATATATATATATATATATATATATATATGCATATATATATACATATATATGCATATATATACATATATATATATATATGCATATATATATATATATATATGCATATATATATATATATATATATGCATATATATATATATATATATATATGCATATATATATATATATGCATATATATATGCATATATATATATATATATGCATATATATATATATATATGCATATATATATATATATATATGCATATATATATATATATATATGCATCTATATGCATATATATATATATATATGCATATATATATATATATGCATATGCATATATATGCATATATATGCATATATATATATATATATATATATGCATATATATATATATATATGCATATATATATATATATATGCATATATATATATATATATATGCATATATATATATATATATATGCATATATATATATATATATATGCATATATATATATATTGCATATATATATATATGCATATGCATATATATATATATATATATATGCATATATATATATATATATATGCATATATATATATATATATATGCATATATATATATATATGCATATATATATATATATGCATATATATATATATATATGCATATATATATATATATATGCATATATATATATATATGCATATATATATATATATATGCATATATATATATATATGCATATATGCATATATATATATATGCATATATATATATATATGCATATATATATATATATATGCATATATATATATATATATGCATATATATATATATATGCATATATATATATATATGCATATATATATATATATGCATATATATATATATATATATATATATATGCATATATATATATATATGCATATATATATATATATATGCATATATATATATGCATATATATATATATATATATATATGCATATATATATATATATATATATGCATATATATATATATGCATATATATATATATATATATGCATATATATATATATATATATATATATGCATATATATATATATATGCATATATATATATATGCATATATATATATATATATATGCAAATATATATATGCATATATATATATATATATATATATATATATGCATATATATATATATATATATATGCATATATATATATATATGCATATATATATATATATATGCATATATATATATATGCATATATATATGCATATATATATATATGCATATATATATGCATATATATATATATATGCATATATATATGCATATATATATATGCATATATATATATATATATGCATATATATATGCATATATATATACATATATATATATATATGCATATATATATATATGCATATATATATATATATGCATATATATATATATATATATATATGCATATATATATATATATGCATATATATATATATATATATGCATATATATATATATATGCATATATATATATATATATGCATATATATATATATATGCATATATATATATATGCATATATATATATATATGCATATATATATATATATGCATATATATATATATATGCATATATATATATATATATATGCATATATATATATATATATGCATATATATATATATATATGCATATATATATATATATATGCATATATATATATATATATGCATATATATATATATATATATATATATGCATATATATATATATATATATGCATATATATATATATATATGCATATATATATATATATATGCATATATATATATGCATATATATATATATATATATGCATATATATATATATATATATGCATATATATATATATATATATGCATATATATATATATATATATGCATATATATATATATATGCATATATATATATGCATATATATATATATATATATATGCATATATATATATATATATGCATATATATATATATGCATATATATATATATATGCATATATATATATATATATATATGCATATATATATATATATATATGCATATATATATATATATGCATATATATATATGCATATATATATATATATATATATATATGCATATATATATATCTATATATATATGCATATATATATATCTATATATATATGCATATATATATATATATGCATATATATATATATATATATATATATGCATATATATATATATATATGCATATATATATATATATATATATATATATATGCATATATATATATATATATATATATATGCATATATATATATATATATATATATATGCATATATATATATATATATATATATATATATATATATGCATATATATATATATATATATGCATATATATATATATATGCATATATATATATATATATGCATATATATATATATATATGCATATATATATATATGCATATATATATATATGCATATATATATATATATATATGCATATATATATATATGCATATATATATATATGCATATATATATATATATATGCATATATATATATGCATATATATATATATGCATATATATATATATATATGCATATATATATATATATGCATATATATATATGCATATATATATATATATATGCATATATATATATGCATATATATATATATATATGCATATATATATATATATATATATATATATATGCATATATATATATATATGCATATATATATATGCATATATATATATATATGCATATATATATATATATATATGCATATATATATATATGCATATATATATATGCATATATATATATATGCATATATATATATATATATATATATGCATATATATATATATATATATATGCATATATATATGCATATATATATATATATATGCATATATATATATGCATATATATATATATATGCATATATATATATATGCATATATATATGCATATATATATATATATATATGCATATATATATGCATATATATATATATGCATATATATATATATATGCATATATATATATGCATATATATATATGCATATATATATATATGCATATATATATATATATGCATATATATATGCATATATATATGCATATATATATATATATATGCATATATATATATATATATGCATATATATATATATATATATGCATATATATATATGCATATATATATATATGCATATATATATATATGCATATATATATATATATATATGCATATATATATATATATATATATGCATATATATATATATATGCATATATATATATATATATGCATATATATATATATGCATATATATATATATATATATATGCATATATATATATATATGCATATATATATATATATGCATATATATATATGCATATATATATATATATATATATATATGCATATATATATATGCATATATATATATGCATATATATATATATATATATATATGCATATATATATATATATATGCATATATATATATGCATATATATATATATATATATGCATATATATATATATATATGCATATATATATATATGCATATATATATATATGCATATATATATATATATATGCATATATATATATATATATGCATATATATGCATATATATATATATATGCATATATATATATATATATGCATATATATATATATATATGCATATATATATATATATGCATATATATATATATGCATATATATATGCATATATATATATATATATATATGCATATATATATGCATATATATATATATATGCATATATATATGCATATATATATATGCATATATATATATATATGCATATATATATGCATATATATATACATATATATATATATGCATATATATATATATGCATATATATATATATATATGCATATATATATATATGCATATATATATATATATGCATATATATATATATGCATATATATATATATGCATATATATATATATGCATATATATATATATATGCATATATATATATATATATATATATGCATATATATATATATATGCATATATATATATATATGCATATATATATATATATATGCATATATATATATATATATGCATATATATATATATATATATGCATATATATATATATATATATATATATATATATATGCATATATATATATATATATATGCATATATATATATATATATATGCATATATATATATGCATATATATATATATATATATGCATATATATATATATGCATATATATATATATATGCATATATATATATATATGCATATATATATATATATATGCATATATATATATATATGCATATATATATATATATGCATATATATATATATATGCATATATATATATATATATGCATATATATATATATATGCATATATATATATATATATGCATATATATATATATATGCATATATATATATGCATATATATATATATATATATATGCATATATATATATGCATATATATATATATATATGCATATATATATATATATATGCATATATATATATATATATGCATATATATATATATATATATATATATGCATATATATATATATATGCATATATATATATATATATATATATATGCATATATATATATATATATGCATATATATATATGCATATATATATATATATATATATATATGCATATATATATATATATATGCATATATATATATGCATATATATATATATATATGCATATATATATATATATATGCATATATATATATATATATATGCATATATATATATATATATGCATATATATATATATATATGCATATATATATATATATATGCATATATATATATATATATGCATATATATATATATATATGCATATATATATATATATATATGCATATATATATATATATAT
>NC_136517.1:55168097-55198097 GCF_053919585.1 Euprymna scolopes
ATTCTGAACGCAATTTTTATTTTTCCATTTCTTCTGGAAGAAATTCAGTTAAAACTGACAGCTTAATGGAAATGTGCGAAACATACGGTAACAGAAATTTCTTGGATAGTTTCCATTAGACTTATTAAAATCTCATATTTTTATACAAGTAAAATTGTGTGGCCACTTCTCCGATGTATGCGTGTGTATTTCTCGACTCTAATCTTTATTATTTCCTCTTAATCAAATATTTATTAAAATAAAAAAATGGTATAAAATGAAACAAAATTGTCTAAATCTTATTTGAAAAAAAAACAAAAACAAAAAAACAACAAAAACAAACCCAAATCTGTCAGAATGCATTTCTATTTCTATTATTTGGATTCTTCGAAGTATTGTTCTCATCTCAAGTATTATTTTCACACTGTTTCGGTCGATGTAACCTCTGATCATCTACTCCTTGACTTGATTCACAAGGCACTATCACCACCACCGTTACCGGGATTGCGCAAAAAAGAGTGGTTAACTGAGGACGTGGCTCACAATAGTCAAAGCTGAGTTGGAAGCTGTTAGTGTCCCTCATGTTTTTGGTGTGAAACGGTGGAATCATGAATGGCTGATGTATGCTGAGGAGTCAGCAGTGGACACACCTGGATGAACTGCCTTGATCCATGGTACGGCGAATTTACTTAGAGCCAGCTGAACCCACTTCCGGGCGAATGCCGTCGCAAGTACAAGAACATGGGATGCAGCATAGACAGGCGACAAGAGTTTTGGAAGGTCGAATTCATGATTCAAAGTGAACTTTTAGAATGATTCACCGGAAACAAGTTAAACGTTACATCTTGATCCAAGCAGATCAAGAGCAAATCATTGCAGGTAAGAAAAAAAAATCAATGAAAAACTGCAGAAGATTTTTTTTTACTGGTATTAAAATCTTATTTATGATTGTATCTAAGCTTCAAGGTATTAGTGTTATATATTTTTAGAAATATATAAAACAGGATGAATTGATATAAACAATATGTGATGCAGATCGATGCAAAATAGATATTTACTAGATACCGATTTACGCACATGTGGATATATTTATTTATTTGTCTCTCTCTCTCTCTCTCTCTGGCATAATCGCGTTGACACACTAGTTCTTGTCAGATCAACGATGTTAAGCAACGTTGAGCCTGGTTAGCACCAGATGGGTGACCATTTGGGAATTCTAGGCGCTGTATGTGCTCTCCGTTTATCCCGGCATTTGTTTCCAGTTGTCTTATACATACACTTCACTTGCCACTGGTATTTAACAATGTCGATTCAGGAGAGGAGATTGCGCACCTTCTGCCACAGAAATTTCATGCGCAGGCACCCCTTCGTGGGTATCCAGAGCCTGTTAAAGACTGAAGGAGCCCGTATATATATATATATATATATATATATATATATATATATATATGTTTATTTATATATGTGTCACAGAAGATCAGAAAAAATAAACATTGGTACTGCCGGTTTCAAATCCAAATAAAGACGATTATGTCAGACTCTTCAACCCCTGTTTATATCTGTACAATGCAAATTTGAAATATTTGTTTTTGTTTAGAGGAAAGGTTGTGTCAATATTATGCCAACTAAAACAAGTTTGAAAATATTCCGGAAAAAAAATATGGAATTTGTGGAATATATATTTATTACTGTCTAATATCTATTGCTGACATGTCACAATATGTGATGCGGATGGATAGAAAATAGGTAAACATAAAATATAGAGAAAAAAAAACAGAGAGAGAGAAATAGAGAGAAAAAAGGAGAGAGAGACAGAGAGAGAAATGGAGAGAGAGAAAGAGAGAGAAATGGAGAGAGAGAAAGAGAGAAAAATGGAGAGAGAGAAAGAGAAAAATGGAGAGAGAGAAAGAGAGAAATGGAGAGAGAGAAAGAGAGAAATGGAGAGAGAGAAAGAGAGAAATGGAGAGAGAGAAAGAGAGAAATGGAGAGAGAGAAAGAGAGAAATGGAGAGAGAGAAAGAGAGAAATGGAGAGAGAGAAAGAGAGAAATGGAGAGAGAGAAAGAGAGAAATGGAGAGAGAGAAAGAGAAAAATGGAGAGAGAGAAAGAGAAAAATGGAGAGAGAGAAAGAGAAAAATGGAGAGAGAGAGAAAGAGAAAAATGGAGAGAGAGAGAGAAAGAGAAAAATGGAGAGAGAGAGAGAAAGAGAAAAATGGAGAGAGAGAGAAAGAGAAAAATGGAGAGAGAGAAAGAGAAAAATGGAGAGAGAGAAAGAGAAAAATGGAGAGAGAGAGAAAGAGAAAAATGGAGAGAGAGAGAGAGAAAGAGAAAAATGGAGAGGGAGAGAAAGAGAAAAATGGAGAGAGAGAGAAAGAGAAAAATGGAGAGAGAGAGAGAAAGAGAAAAATGGAGAGAGAGAGAGAAAGAGAAAAATGGAGAGAGAGAGAAAGAGAAAAATGAAGAGAGAGAGAAAGAGAAAAATGGAGAGAGAGAGAAAGAGAAAAATGGAGAGAGAGAGAAAGAGAAAAATGGAGAGAGAGAGAAAGAGAAAAATGGAGAGAGAGAGAAAGAGAAAAATGGAGAGAGAGAAAGAGAAAAATGGAGAGAGAGAAAGAGAGAGAACGAGAGAGAGAAAAATAGAGAGAGAGAAAGAGAAAAATGGAGAGAGAGAAAGAGAAAAAAGGAGAGAGAGAAAGAGAAAAAAGGAGAGAGAGAAATAGAAAAAAGGAGAGAGAGAAATAGAAAAAAGGAGAGAGAGAAATAGAAAAAAGGAGAGAGAGAGAAAGAGAAAAAAAGGAGAGAGAGAGAAAGAGAAAAAAAGGAGAGAGAGAGAAAGAGAAAAAAAGGAGAGAGAGAGAAAGAGAAAAAAAGGAGAGAGAGAGAAAGAGAAAAAAAGGAGAGAGAGAGAGAGAAAGAGAAAAAAAGGAGAGAGAGAGAGAAAGAGAAAAAAAGGAGAGAGAGAGAGAAAGAGAAAAAAAGGAGAGAGAGAGAGAAAGAGAAAAAAAGGAGAGAGAGAGAGAAAGAGAAAAAAAGGAGAGAGAGAGAAAGAGAAAAAAAGGAGAGAGAGAGAAAGAGAAAAAAAGGAGAGAGAGAGAAAGAGAAAAAAAGGAGAGAGAGAGAAAGAGAAAAAAAGGAGAGAGAGAGAAAGAGAAAAAAAGGAGAGAGAGAGAAAGAGAAAAAAAGGAGAGAGAGAGAAAGAGAAAAAAGGAGAGAGAGAGAGAAAGAGAAAAAAAGGAGAGAGAGAGAGAAAGAGAAAAAAAGGAGAGAGAGAGAGAAAGAGAAAAAAAGGAGAGAGAGAGAAAGAGAAAAAAAGGAGAGAGAGAGAAAGAGAAAAAAAGGAGAGAGAGAGAAAGAGAAAAAAAGGAGAGAGAGAGAAAGAGAAAAAAAGGAGAGAGAGAGAAAGAGAAAAAAAGGAGAGAGAGAGAGAAAGAGAAAAAAAGGAGAGAGAGAGAGAAAGAGAAAAAAAGGAGAGAGAGAGAGAAAGAGAAAAAAAGGAGAGAGAGAGAGAAAGAGAAAAAAAGGAGAGAGAGAGAGAAAGAGAAAAAAAGGAGAGAGAGAGAAAGAGAAAAAAGGAGAGAGAGAGAAAGAGAAAAAAGGAGAGAGAGAGAAAGAGAAAAAAGGAGAGAGAGAGAAAGAGAAAAAAAGGAGAGAGAGAGAAAGAGAAAAAAAGGAGAGAGAGAGAAAGAGAAAAAAAGGAGAGAGAGAGAAAGAGAAAAAAAGGAGAGAGAGAGAAAGAGAAAAAAAGGAGAGAGAGAGAAAGAGAAAAAAAGGAGAGAGAGAGAAAGAGAAAAAAAGGAGAGAGAGAGAAAGAGAAAAAAAGGAGAGAGAGAGAAAGAGAAAAAAAGGAGAGAGAGAGAGAAAGAGAAAAAAAGGAGAGAGAGAGAGAAAGAGAAAAAAAGGAGAGAGAGAGAAAGAGAAAAAAAGGAGAGAGAGAGAAAGAGAAAAAAAGGAGAGAGAGAGAAAGAGAAAAAAAGGAGAGAGAGAGAAAGAGAAAAAAAGGAGAGAGAGAAAGAGAAAAAAAGGAGAGAGAGAAAGAGAAAAAAGGAGAGAGAGAGAAAGAGAAAAAAGGAGAGAGAGAGAAAGAGAAAAAAGGAGAGAGATAAAGAAAAAAAGGAGAGAGAGAGAGAGAAAGAAAAAAAGGAGAGAGAGAGAGAGAAAGAAAAAAAGGAGAGAGAGAGAGAGAAAGAAAAAAAGGAGAGAGAGAGAGAGAGTGAGAGAGAGAGAGAAAGAGAGAGAGAGAGAGAGAGAGAGAGAGAGAGAGAACGAATAGATAGCAACTAATATAAAATTAAAGTTCTTTTGTATATTTAATTAGATTTGTAAATTCACTTTATCCTAATTGAAACAGTTTAACTCAATCGGTGATCAAGCAGCGCCATGTTTCTTTTTATCTCGTAACTCATCTGCTTATCTGCATCATATACAAACGTTGATGTGAATTTGCAAGGATATGATCAAGAAAATTGGAATAAGAGAAATAAAATATTTTTGAAAGAAAATAAATCGTAACAAAAGTTTAATTTTATTAAGAGAAATCTATTTCTAGAAGACACAACCAAATTCGTCCAAACACAAAAAGCAAAAATTTTATTAAGCAGATCAAACAAGTTTTTTTTTATTCATAGAATTTGTGCTCTTCACAAATCGCATATCTTGGAAAAGTTTATAGGAATAATCGATGGCGATAATCCCTATCTTCTTCATAAGCATTTCTAATATATGAAACTAGCAGGGCTTGTCGGTGCAAAATATTTTTATTGAAACGTCTATCTACCTCTAATTTCTTCCTTCTTCCCATCCGTTTTCCCGATCACCCACAAATAGACAGACAACTCCTTTTTGGTAAAACTTGGAGAGAATTAGGCACCTCCAAAAGTCACCACAGAATTACCCCCCCCATATGTAAAACGATGTAACCTTATTATAAATTAATATTATCAATACAACTTTTCTACCATTTAAAAAAAGGGCAAAAGAAACCACTAATAATTTTAAAAAATTTTTTCATCCTACGAAAATAATGAAATCAACCATCTCAACAAAAATAACCTTCTTAGTGACACTCAATATGGTTTCCGTTCTGCTAGATCTACAGCAGATGTGCTTACAGTTATATCTCATAGGATTAGCAAATCTCTCGACGGAGGCTACCTTTCTAGGGCAATTGCTCTTGACATATCAAAGGCCTTGGATAGGGTATGGCATAAGGTTTACTTCACAAGATCTCTAGCTATGGTATAGCTGGAAATGTCTTCTCAATTATTAAATCATTTCTTTTTGATAAGTTCATAAGAGTAGTAGTTGAGGGGCAAAAATCAGAAACTCACAGTATTAATGCTGGAGTCCCTCAGGGGTCCATCCTGGGCCCAACTCTATTCCTGATCTACATTAATGATCTTCCAAATCACATCCTTACATCATTAGTAGACATTTATGTTGATGACACTACCATTTATGGTAGCACATCTAAGACAGTAAACGACTAAGTTCTCTCTGATTCTCTCTCCTCTGATCTTGAGCACGTGGTACAATGGGGAAAGGAGTGGTTGGTTACTTTTAATGCATCTAAAACCAAGCTTCTCTCTTTACATCATGAACACTGATTCACATCTGACATCAATTGAAATGAATGACTCTCGCCTTCAGGAGGCCTCAAGTTTAGACAAGCTCCTGGGCTTGACCGTTACTCCTGATCTTAAATGGAACACGTACATCAAATCTGTTGCCAAGGCCGCTGGAAAAATGGTGCGATCTTTCTATCGATCCAGTAGATATCTCACTGCTGATGCAATTCTCTATATAAGAGCCAGGTACGTCCAAGGATGGAACACTGTTGCCACATCTGGGCAGGAGCTGCTAGAAAGGACTTGGCCTGCCTTGATAGAGTTCAAAATAGACTTCGTAGCCTCGTAGGAGATGTCCATTCTCTTCCCTGCAATCTCTATCTCACAGAAGAGATGTTGCGAGTTTGTCTCTGATGTATCGTTATTTTCATGGAAAGTGTTCGACTGAGCTTCAGTCTATAGTCCCCCCTCGCCAAACTTTCACAAGAAACACTTGTCTAGCTGAAAACACTATCAATAATTCCCCCCACTCTTTATCTGTGCCTAAACCTAAACATAGATTCCATGAGCAAAGCTTCTTTCTTAGAACTGCACGCCTGTGGAATTGTCTTCCGTTTTCCTGCTTTCCGGCTGACTACAATATGGTTGTCTTCAAGTCTAACGTAAACAAGTTCTTGATGAGCCGTTCCATATAAGTTAACAAATTTACCGAATTGATTACTATATTGTCCAATTTCTACTGTACACTCTTTAACCCTTATCCTCGAGTGACCTCTTGGCCTTGATAATGTGGTGATGCCTATGTAAAAAAAAAAAAAAATAAATAATTGCGAGACGAAAATCGTGTTTACATAATTGGCGCTTTAAAATAACGTCCCCATGTAGTAAGCATTCCGAACATGAAAACATACCCGTGTTTAATAAATCTAGCAAAAATCAACTAATGGTCAGATTTCGTAAAATTTTCGATACTTATCCATTGTAGAATGAAATTACATATAAATTGCAGTTTCCGTAAAATATATGAGGGGGATTTTTTTTAGTGCGTGCCCCGCCCCCTTATTTATTTTTTCGAAATTTGAACAAAATATATTTAAATCTATTGAAATTTCTATTTATTATGAAACATAAGAGTTCAAATAAGTAAAATATATTTATCTTTAAAAAATTTAAATACACGTATTGAACAAAAACTTACCTTGAAGTTGCAATTAAAAAATGATATAAATTTAATGGTTTTTTTTTTTTAATAGCGTTTTCTCTAATTAATATATACTATAATCAGTTTAATTGTCAAGAAAAAGAAACTTCCTAAAAATTAATTCATCTTTAAAAGATTAAAATTCCATTATTTCAAAATGTTCCTTTAAAACCTAGATTTTTGATTAATTGTGTTTAATTTTTTTAAATATCAAGTTTTGATATAAACATGGCTCTTGTCAGCTATTTTATCGCCAGATTAAAACCGATTTGGAAATATTATTGTACAAATATTAAGCATTTTGTAGGCCCCCCTCCCTCATATTTTGTTTGTCTCTTTTTACCGAACAAAAGTATGGAAGCCGGTTGTTAACCAAATGAACATTCAGTCAAACAGTATTTCATATTTAATATACAAATGTTTATAATATTATTAAGCATTAAACTGTAAATCTTAAAACCTAACAAAATTATAACAAAGATTAATTATTAATTGCAGTTTGAAGAAGATAAACAAAGGTTTTAAAGAATCATTAATTCGCTTCTGCTTTTCCACAGTTCGTATAGTTAACCCAAGTCTGACGTCACGGAATCATGCTTTCTTTTTTTCACATTCGGTTGGCAGTGCCTACAGAGAATGCTTCGTTTTACGGTTGTTGTAAAAATGGAACGGAAATTTAAATTTCGTTCCGGTTTAATAATTTCTTTTTTATTGTACCCCAACGCAAGTAATCGAAAGATTAACATTCAACAATCGGACTTTTTTTTATTAAAATAAAAAAAAAAATTCTTAAAAAACAAACAAACAAACAAACAAAACGAAATAATATTTAAACGAAAATGCCAATTTAGTATACCTTTTTGGTATTTTTTTTTTGTACAAGTCTAACTCACCGTTTAAATTGGAAATGTCGACTTTAAAAGTTTTCGGATATGCTTTCAACGAATAAACACTCAACCTACCCATGCTAAGAACAGCTTTCGGAATAGACACCCCTAACCTTGTTAGCATACCCGAAAACCTATAAAAGTTTACATGTCGAATGTGAACGATGCGTTGGACGTAATGTAAAAATGTGCCAAATTTAAAACGGAACGAAATTTAAATTTCCGTTCCATCCCCCCCCCTTTTTTTTCTGATTACAAAAACAGATTGTTATCCAATAGAGGTAATAACACGAGGTAATAAATTAGACAGAATCTCATTTCAACGTTAATAGTAAAAAATATTTTATTTTAATTATTTCACTATTTTTATTCATCCAATTCCTTGCTTTTATTTTGTCTGTCTCCTACCGATACAACTAAAATGAGAATATAAAAACTTTTATACAATAACTGTTGCTTTACAGCAGCATTCCTTCCAACAAAGCCTTCATCAGATGATAATTTCGGGGCCGAAGCATCATTATCACTAGCCTAGAGCGCCCCAGTAATATCTCACGATATCACCAGACTTTTTTGGATTGTTGTCAATCTGTGGGATTGCCATATCAACGAGGATGCAGATAAAGCCTTTCTTTATGTATTTTTATTGTCTGACGGAGAAAGACCAAGATTATTAAAGAACGTGGAGGTTGAGTTTGCAATAAAACTTCGGCATCAGACTTTGATAGGAAATACAATCGTTTTCCAGCCGTTTCTGATACATTCTCCTCACCTCTTCAACTTATGCTGTCAAAATTTTCCTCAAATGGAACCGTTAATTCAACGAGAAAAACTTTTCAAATCAACGAACCACACACACACACATATTATATATATATGGACTTATTTACACCAATAATTACATTCATTTATAATGCAACATACACTAACCATAGATAACATCACAAAACATTACAGAATTAAAAGCAGTCTGACACACAAGCAAAATTGTTGTACAATAAAGATAACACTATGCAGAACCCCATTTTTTTTAAATTGATTTTTTTTTGTTAAGTAAATTATATCGCTATCTTATTTATCCAATTTCTAAGTTTTACTTTTTCTGTATCCTATCAGTACAATTGACATGAGAATAAATTTGATTTGATAATCTTTTATCAATGATCAAAGAAAAAGATTTTAACACATAATTAATAAAATGAAAAAAAAAAAAAAGACGATAGAACAAATTGCTTACAGCCCAATTAATTTTCGAGATAATTTAATGATTCCAAAGAACGATGAAGATTAATAGTCGATATTATTTGCCTTTTCACGCCATGAAATGCTTTCTTTACACTTTTCTTACGATTAAGATGTATTTTATGTATTTTTGATACATTTTCCAGCAGCCATTTTTGTTTGAATTGAATACATTTTAATTGGCAAATGTTTTCAGTGAATGTTTGGTTGATAAAAGAAAGTTACTGAGAATTTTTTTTTTATTTAAAGAGGATATATACAAATATTTATAATCTAAATAAGAATTTCGTTTTGTTCAGACGTCACATCATTTCACCATTCCTGTATATTGCATTTCCAACAACCTTCTTAAACACTCACTTATTTGTTTACCAGCAATGATAAAAGGAAATACAAAAAATAAATAAATAAAAAATATCTCCTTAAATAAAAAAATCGATGGTTCAAAATAGTCTAGGTTTTCTGTTTCTGAATTTTTTAGTCTGGTTGTTTTACGACATATCAACTCTTTCCGGGTTATTTAATGCTGAATCCCGTTATTTTGGAAACAGTATTCATGTTGCATCCAGTTATTTTGTAGAAGGTTTTTATTCTTCAAGCTCTTTGTATCTTCAATCGCTAGTTTGTAGTGTTTGGTTTGGTTGTTTTATAGTGGATTTTATCGTTTTTGTTTCCTGTTCTGCAGAACATGAATGAGTTTTGCAATGGGAGAGGGAAAAGGGTTACAGTATCAATGTTTGGTACATTTTAAGTTAGGAAACCAGACACGAAGTGTGAGAAATAGAAAGAGAAAGGAGAAATGGGGAGAAGGAAAAGGTGGGTTGTTGTTTTTGTTTTTGTTTTTGCAGAACATAATTAAGTTTTGCAAAAGGGAAGTAGAGAAACAAACGCATTAATGTTAGATGTGTTTCATCCCAGGAAGTCCATATTTTCAGACAGCCTGATCTGGTAACAGTAGTGAATTTTTAAGAAGAGGATTAATAACTCATTATTTTGATTATTCAGACTACTGGTCTCATTCACACAACATTCTGCAAAGACCTGTGATATCTTGAGCAAAGTATAATAGTATATTTGAAGAAAAAAAAAATCTGATCATAGGTAATAAATAGGGATAGGACAACAGAATATTCTTTTCATTGTTTTGGCTCTCGAGTGTGCCTATATTGATATCCTATATGCTTTTATATAGAGTGATGTGGTTATCGATTGATTAACTGTGTCGGATATATACTCGAGAGTCAAAACAATGATAAGAATTTTCTGTAGTCATAGCCCTAGTAATAAACCAACACTCTCACCATCACCGTCTCATCCAGATAAAATAAACAAATATATCGATTGCAATATCTCACCTGTAAAGATGAACAGTTGAAGATTTGTAGAAGTTCATTGGCCGCAGGATCCTTTGAATGGTCAAGGCTGTCAAGCGTCTCCAAGAGGGAGTTGTACGAATTGTTGCAGACAGGTTGGAAGTTCGAATTGGCAATGACTTTATTGTGAATTTGGACAGCTGTTTGGAAGCGAACATTTTGAAAAAGATTCGAGAGGAAATAGAGGTCTTTCTTAAAATCGTCTTGAGTGTCAAGAGAATTCTCAATACGCTGAAGAGCATCCACCAAATCACCAAGTGCTGAAAATGAAACAAATAAGAAAATCTCAATATAATTTTTGGCATATCACTAAAAAAAAACAAAAAAAACAGAAATAATGAATCTCTACATCAAATTAGATGTGTATGTTTATATATTTCTATTCATTTTTTTTTTTGCAAGACATTTGATAAAAAAATAAAATAAGCATACTTCAGTTGCAATGGAGGTGGATAAAAGCAAAAATTTAGGCAGAGGAGAATACCGTTGTGAGACCCAATACTCACCTTTGTGGTTGATAAAACACAAGACGAGTACTTGATTTAAATCAATAAAGCTGTGGGTGTATGTAGGATATCGTCACATAGCATAGAAAGAGGAACCCCAAACGTTGTCTGCCGCTAGCTGTTTGGTCACATTTGTCCCCAGAATTTTCTTCTCAACCCAATCTACTCTCATCAGGTTTTCTTTCAAATCTATTTCAGAGGACCTCAAAGTCATCAATTGTCCCAAACTGTAAAACTTCCTTAACTGTTGCAAACTACAGTCTGTCTATAAATTGTCGTAAACTGACGCAAAACTTACTACCACTCCTCAACTGTCTGTAAACTAACTATAAATATATTGACTTTTATGTCTGGTCTTCTGTTCTTCAAATCTTGATGAACAATCCTATTTCAGATTGTCTTTGTGCGCCATGGTGAACCACTTTCTCCTCATTGCTTTTCTACTAAACTTATTTCTTGTAACCTTTGTTTTGCTTATAAACTTATTTCCTGGGTAAGCATTATAAAATGTATTTTTTTTTCAACTGAAATAAACTAAACAGTCAATTTGTAAAAGCGTTTCATGAATTTTATTTAATTTGCATAAAATATTTGAAAACACTTTTAAATAATTGTTTTTAACAAAAACAGAATTTTACAAAAAAAAAAAAAAAAAAAAAAACGTAAAAAAGTGAAACTTGATATGGTATAGTTAATTGTCACAATCTAGCATGTAACGTTATCAGATTTTCAAAGTTGATCCAAATAGCATTTAAGCTGATAAATTGAACTTTGCTTATAACTATCAAATTTTCATTTATCGTTCTTGTACCGTGTTATTTGTAATATAATAACATATTTAGCTAAAATTTATTTCAACCAGACGACTGCTAATATTGAGCATTTTTAAATAAAAATAAAATAATAAATCAGCAAGGAAATAACTTATTTTAAATTGAAGAATGCAGTAAGACTTGTCTACTGTAAGTTTAAAAATGTGCATACAAATAAAATAAAAAACTGAAGGTACTCCTATTTATCCATTTATTTATTATGGATTATTATCTCCATTCTTTAGTAGTTGTTTCATGACATTTCGGCCAACTATTCATCTGACAATCGTCAGGTGATTAACCATGATGGAATAGGAATGCTGAATCTCCTAACGGTATCCTCAGCCATTACTGCCTTCCATAGTTGTTGTCTCACCATGTTTTTGTCCAACTAAACCTCTGGCCGACTTTGGGTAGGATTGTAACTGCTATCTTCAGACAATGGTCATCATCATATCTTATCGCAATAGAAATTATCCCATCACATGGCGGTGCTGTTTGCCTCCTTAAGGTCTTGGTTTGAGCAATGAGGATGCAATCGGCAATTTTCCCTAAGGTGGTGCATCGTTTGTACCTCTCCACATGGACATAAAGGTGAGGTGTCTAGGCCCCACTTGTGGAGATTGTCTTTTGTTTTGCCTACTTTGGCTCTGGCTCTGTTTAGAGTCACCCAGTTTTTTCTACCAAGGTTTGAACCCTAGGGGAGTGTTTTTGGGTTTGGTAGGGCTTCATTTTTGTTCCTGCTGTTATAGTCTTGCCATCGTTCCATCGTATAGGAGGCAGCTTGCCTGGGATCGATTTCCTCTATATTGATGAAGCTACTGCGAGATTTTAGTCTTTGTCTCACTGATTGGTGGGCAAACAGTGAGTGCCTGTGGTCGTTAAGCTGTTTGTACCATTCTATTCTGGTGATGACTTCTCGCCTGATATGTGGTGGTGGAATACCAGTTAGGCAGTATAGAGCTGGCAAGGGAGTTGGTCTTAGGGCACCAGTTATGGTCCGATATGCCTTGTTCAGCTCTACATCAATTTTATGGGCATGGCATGATCTTGCCCATACTGGGGCACAATACTCCGCTGTGGAATGGCACAGTGCGAGAGCTGTTTGCCTCTGTGTTTTGGGGTCGGCACTCCAATTGCTGGTGGCAAGCTTACTGAGAAGGCTGTTTCGTGATGACAGCTTGCCTTTCAATTTGGTAATGTGTTTTCTAAAAGAGAGTGTTCTGTCCAGAGTTACCCCCAGGTAGACTGGGAAAGGTTCATGTGTAAGCATGTTGTCATTCCACATCACTCTTAGTCTCCGATTTGCTTGGTGATTATTAAGATGAAAGGCGCAAACCTGGGTCTTGTTTGGGTTTGCATTTAAGTACCACTTTTTGTAGGCGGGGGCAAGTAGCAAACCATCACATGGTGCCCCTGTTAACCTTCGGAGACCGATTGCTACACCACGCATAGAAATATACCCATTACCAGACAATGGTCACCGGAAACCATAGAGATTCCACCTCTCTATCCACTGTGCCATGGGCCCCAAAGGCCAGAGGAATAGTTGGACAAAACGTCATGAAACAACAACTAAAAGATGCAGATAATAGTCCGCAATAAATAAATGGATAAATACAAATAATACTAATCTCAATAAGAATTCCAATTAATTAAATAATAAATTTAATTTAGTTGTTTTGTTTTATGGCATATCAATCCTTTTCGGGTTATTTACTGCCAAATCCAGTAATTTTTGTAAAAAAAAAAATTTATTTTTAAAGTTGTTTATATGTTCAAAATATTTATTCATAGTATTTAGTTTAGTTGTTTTGTAGATAAAAAAATTGTTGTTTTTGGTTTTGCAGAACATGATTGAGTTTTGCAAAAGGAAAGTAATAAAAAATAATATCAATATTTGGTGCATTTTAGGTCAGGAAGCCGATATCTTTAGACGGCTGATCTGGTAGTACTTGATGAAAGAGTCACTATTTTTGTAAACGCTCATGGAGACATTAAACAGAAGTCCGCAATAAATAAATGAATAAATAATGCAAACTAGTCATCTCAAAAGAAAAAAAAAAAAAAAAAATTTCCAATTAATTAAAAACTGAAATTACTCCATTTACATATTGAGCAACGTTGGGTAGAAACATCTAATTATAATATTTTACCAGCAAGTTCTTTGCTAAAACTGTTAACAAATTTACTATTTATTAGTAATATTAGTAAAATTTATTAGTAATATTAGTAAAACTACTATTTAATAGTAATTTGTTAACACATGCCCACAGTTGCCAGGCCTGTTATACGTATCGTCCTGATGAAGATGCAAATCGAAAAAACAGAGAGGAGGATTTGTCTCCAAGTCATGCAAATGTCTAACTTCTTTTCTACATCCAGCCAAATAATCAATCAATCAATTAGTGTTCAATCAAAGTTGCAACAAAATCAATTGACCCACTTTCTAGCTCAATTTATTCTTTCTTTCTGGCTGCCCCCCCCCTCCTCACACAACAAAATGGTGCACTTCAAGTCCCGGTAAAACGACTTCATTGCCAAAAGCGCTGATTACAAATTCTTTATATTTTTAGACACTTACAGAGAACCGGGGAAACTTTTTGGTACTTCAAAAGCACTTAAGTAGATAGATTTCACATTTAACGCTCGTTTCGTGGTTGGTTGGGGAGTTGGATTGTATGCCAAGCCGGATAATTTTTTAGACCAAAATTTCACATGTTCTGCATACAAATAGTTGGAAGATTAATTATATTTTGTAGTCTTTTTTCTAATTTAGTATAGAGTCACCTTATCAAGACCCGGATATGGGTTAATTAGAGTTAGGTGAGACAACACCATAGTGATTGGTGATGGTGGAAATTGAGTTGAAATTAATTATTTAAGAGAACGGATCAACAAAAATTTGTTTATGTTAAACTTGAAAACAATCATGTTATAGTCAGCTAAGGAAGCAGTTCCATGGAATTGTGCTCCACAGACAATCACTTGTATGAAAAAAGTTTTGCTCACATAATTTTTGTTTAGTTTTATGCACAGATAGCGACTAAAGGAAATTGCTGGTAATGGTTGTAGTTAGGTGAGTGTTTGCCCTGAGTGCTTTACAGAGAAGTGAGGAGGACAGAGACAAGCTTAATCGAGCACCAGCCATGAACATAACGATAGAGCAGGGATAGACGTGCAACATTTCTTCTGTTAGAAAGAGATAGCAGGGAGGAGAAAAGGACATCAGCTACCAAATTTTAAAGTCGGTTTTGTACTCTGCAGTACTTCATATAATGGTTTCTATTTAACCAACAGATGGGAACCTAGTAAAGAAGATCCTCTTATATCTATGTACTTTTTTTTTTTTTTTTTTTTGAGCATGCAACAGTTTCCTGCAAGATCTTTCAAGCTGCATCGGTTGGTCAGTAGAAGGCAGACAAAGCAGTGTAACATCGTATGGTCATCCGCTCCAGTCTCTGGGTCAGTTTTGTAGCCTCATCTTTTCATAACTTTTGATCAACCTCTCAAGCGGTTGAGCGTTTTCCAGGGTGCTTCTGAACTGGAAGAAAGGACCTCTGAAGGAGATTCCCATATCAGGGGAGGGCGGAAGAGTCATTTTCTTCACAACTCTTGTCTCTTCCTGAGATGTTGTTAAGGGATCAACATGGCTGAGAGAGCTTCTCTTTGACTTCCAAGCCAATTATATATTGAAGTCGTATGATTTGAAGTAAATAATTCAGTTGCTTCATTTTTTTTTTTTGTGTATTTTTGAAACATGTGATCATGCAACAGTTTCTCACTTTTTGATGCAGTTTTCTGCATCATTGTTTTATTCTGCAAGATCTTTCAAGCTTTACCTGTCCTCATGGTCATCCTCTCACCATTCGCAAATGGTTAGATCAATTTTGTAGCCTCATTTGGTCATAGCAATTTTTCATCACCTCATTCTTGTTCTCAGGCAGCTGAGTGTTTTCTACTGGAACCAAGACCCCTTTTGATCCAGGAGGGAGGGCCTCAGGAGGGGAAATTCCCATGTCAGTAGGAGAGGGATGCATATTCTTTAGCCTTCTGGTTCACAACTGTAGTCCGTTCTCTTCCTGAGATGTTATTAGGGAATCAGCATGGATGAGGAAGCTTAGAAGCAAACCAAAGTATGAGTGATGTATTTTGATAACGTGTGTAAACTGTTAGTTTATCAAATCTTCAAATAATTTCCATAATAGCTGGTTTTTACAGGCTGAAAACGAAAGCCGATTTAAATCGGGCTGAAAACGAAAGCCGATTTAAATCGGGCTGAAAACGAAAGCCGATTTAAATCGGGCTGAAAACGAAAGCCGATTTAAATCGGGCTGAAAACGAAAGCTGATTTAAATCGGGCTGAATACGAAAGCCGATTTAAATCGGGCTGAAAACGAAAGCCGATTTAAATCGGGCTGAATACGAAAGCCGATTTAAATCGGGCTGAATACGAAAGCCGATTTAAATCGGGCTGAAAACGAAAGCTGATTTAAATCGGGCTGAAAACGAAAGCATAAAAGCATAAAAGCTTAAAGTAATACTTCTGAGAGCCAACTGTACTCTAGCTTGCAAGACATCATCGGTCAAGTGTAGTGTGCATTTTTTTTTTTTTTTTTTTACATAGGCATCACCACTTATCAAGGCCAATACGCCACTCGAGGATAAGGGTTAAAGAGTGTACAGTAGAAATTGGACAATATAGTAACCGTTAGTAATGAACATTCGGTAAATTTGTTAACTTATATGGAACGGCTCATCAAAAACTTGTTTACGCTAGACTTGAAGACAACCATATTGTAGTCAGCTGGAAAGCAGGAAAACGGAAGACAATTTCATAGGCGTGCAGTTCTAAGAAAAAAGCTTTGTTCATGGAATCTATGATTAGGTTTAAGCACAGATAAAGAGTGAGGGAAATTAGTGATAGTGTTGTCTGCTAGACGAGTGTTTCTTGTGAAAGTTTGGCAAGGGGAGACCATAGAATGGAGCTCAGCTGAGCACTTGCCATGAAAATAACGATAAAGCAGAGACAAACTCGCAACATCTCTTCTGTGAGAAAGAGGTGTCAGGGAAGAGAAAAGGACATCCTCCACAAGGCTACAAAGTCTATTTTGAACTCCATCAAGGCAGGATAAGTTCTTTCTAGCAGCTCCTGCCCAGATGTGGCAACAGTATTCCATCTTTGGACATACCAGGCTCTTATATAGATAGAGAATTGCATCAGCAGTGAGATATCTACTGGATCGATAGAAGGATCCCACCATTTTCCCAATGGCCTTGGCAGCGGATTTAATGTATGTGTTCCATTTAAGATCAGGAGTAACGGTCAAGTCCAGAAGCTTGTCAAAACATGAGGCCTCCCCAAGACGAGAGCCATTCATTTAAATTGATGCCAGTTGGGGATCAGAGCGTTGATGATGTAAAGATAAAAGCTTGGTCTTAGATGCATTAAAAGTAACGAGCCGCCTCTTTCCCCATTGTACCACGTGCTCAAGATCAGAGGAGAGAGAATCAGAAAGAACTTGGTCATTTATGGTCTTATATGTGCTACCATAGATAGTAGTGTCATTAGCATCAATGTCTACGAATGATGTAAAGATGTGATTTGGAAGATCATTAATATAGATCAGGAAGAGAGTTAGGCCCAGGATGGACCCCTGAGGGACTCCAGCATTAATACTAAGAGCTTCTGATTTCTGCCCATCAACCACTACTCTTATGAGCCTATCAGAGAGAAATGATTTAATAATTGAGAAGACATTTCTAGCTATACTGTAGCTGGAGATCTTGTGAAGTAAACCTTTATGCCATACTCTATCAAAGGCCTTTGATACGTCAAGAGCAATTGCCCTAGAAAGGTAGCCTTCGTCAAGAGATTCGCTAATCCTATGAGATATAACTGTAAGCACATCTGCTGTAGATCTAGCAGAACGGAAACCATATTGCATGTCACTAAGAAGGTCATTTTTGCTGAGATGGTTGACTACTTCTCAATTTAACACAGATTTCAGCAACTTACTCATGACACACAGGAGACTTATTGGCCTGTACTGTGAGGGAGATGAGCGATAACCTGAATTCTTAAATACGGGGCATACTGATGAGATTTTCCAGGGTGACGGGAAGCAAATCTCCTTAAGACAACGTTTAGACAGTTTTGTAAGGATGGGCACAAGTTCTGGTTGAAGTCTTTTGAGTACTATAATTGGAATACCGTCATGGCCGGTTGCTTTACTGGAATCAAGGTTTTTGATTAGCTTGGCAACATCACGTACAGATATTTGTATATCACATAGCATGTTTTCTGATACAGGAGGAAATATTGGAGGTTGGCAGCCCTGGTTGCAAAGGTTAGAATTAGCTGCAAAGTTCTTGGCAAAGAGTTTGGCTTTGTCTGATGCTGACGAGATTACCTCAGGTCCATTTATGAGAGTTGGGATAGAGCACATGCTTCTGTTCAGGATTCTGTTTGCTATTTGCCAAAACTGGTGGGAACCAAGCCGCTGCTCATCTACTTTGGACTTGACGGACTGAGCATACAACTCTCTTGCGTTCTTTATTACTTTTTTACAGTGGTTGCTGGCAGTTCTGAAAGCGGCTTTAGTCTCAGTACACATATTACGTTGGAAGCAATGGAAAAACTGATTTCTATGCACCATGGCAGCAGCACATTCTGGAGAAAACCACGGCTGGCTGGTAGGTTTTTGCTGAAATTTTTTCGAGGGTATGAAACGGTCTATACCTACAATTAACCATTCTATCAGGTCTGATACTATAGAGGACACATCCTTTTTAAACATGAAACACAGAGATAGATTTGATATAAATGTGCGGAAGCTATCCCAGTCAACCATAGAGTATCGATATACTATACGATGAAGAGGTACATCTGGGGACTTATTACATTTCATTTTTATCTTATCTGATACAACTGAGTGGTCGGAAGATCCAAGTGGAGACAGAACAGAAGCTGAACACAGTTCAAGGCAAGTTGTGAGAAAGAGGTCTAGAAGACTTGCATACTGGCCGTCAGTATCGGGAACACGGGTGGGTTCGTGAACAATCTGAGTGAGGTCATAAGCGATGGAGAAATCATGACAGAACCTCCCCTCATCATCGGTCTTGTTTGAGCGAGTTAACCGTTCCACATTGTGAACATTGAACAACAGATGTGGGGAGGTGTTCTCCTGAAGCAAGCAAAATCATCTCAACTACGTTGAACAAAAAACAAACTTCTACCAAATTATCTCATCAGATTTTCAAAGTCAGACTCAAATAGTTTACAAACCAAACTTTGATTCTGACTAGCCAATTTTTATTAGTTATCGTTGTGTTATTGTCAATATAATAAAGTAGGAGCTCCTTCAGTCTTTGACAGACTATGGGTACCCACGAAGGGGTGCCTGTGCGTGAAATTTTTGTTGCAGGAGGTGCGCAACCTCCAACCACTACTCTCCTAAGTCGACATTGTTAAATACTAGTGGCAAGAGAAGTGTATGTACAGGACGACTGGAAATGAATGCAGAGATAAGCGGAGAGCATATACAGCGCCTAGAATTCCTAAACGGTCACCCATCTGGTACTAACCAGGCTCAACGTTGCTTAACTTCGGTGATCTGACAGGAACCAGTGTGTCAACGCGATTATGCCGTATATCAATATAATAAAGTACTTAGCTGTAATTTATTTAAAAAATTACTTGGTCTGAAACATTTTTAAATAATCATCTGGAAATAAAAAAATCAGCATTGAACAATATAAGGTACAATTGTAGTTTAACCTACTGGAAGTATTTGCTTTAATTTTGGGAAGAATTATAAATATCTAGTGAAAAAGGAAGACAATCGAAAATTTATGCTTATTTTCTAACCAAACTTTTCTGGTAATTCAACACAAGTTCAATAAAGTAACGAAGTTTCACAACAGGAAACATTAAATAACAAAACATTTATTGAATTTGATCGAAGCTGTTAAAATTTTAGCAACAATATTTCAAAATAAATATTTAAAATTCACAAATAAAATGTAACATTCTCTATTTAAAAATAATTATTTTCCAAATAAATATTTTTTATAATGCACAAATAAAATACAACATTCAGTTTAAGATATTATCAAACCGATGGAATGCATTTTTATTATATAGCATTTTATTTAAAACAGATTTCTTTAAATAAAAATCTTAACTGTAGCAGTAATTTTAAAATATTTAAATAGTTATGTTTTTTTTTTATTTGGTATATTGCTTGAAAAAGCAATTAATTTTGAATTGTCCCCCTTTCCGCTAGTATAACTCTTTCAAAAATGAAAACAAAAGAAATACTTTTGACGAATTAACGTGTATTTGTGCCGAATATGATAGGAGTTGTCTGCTTTGATTTTAAAAACTTAAATGACTATCATTGCATCCCGGGCAATGCCGCGTCGAAAAAGCTAGTATAAAATACAATTTGTCTTTTGCTAATTTCATGTATTTTAGATTTAAAATGACAATCTTAAAATTTCAACTATAATCAATGCGACAATTTTATCCATTTTCTTTCAAATTATAATCAGATCAAATTTTCCAAGGAGATTAGCGATTTAAACTCGTTCAAATCTAAAATCTGGACAGGCTCTTCATTTAGTAAAACAGCTTACTCAAAACGAGACTCCTAAATGAAGCTGTTAATCTTTTATTAAAGTAGTTTTAAATGGAGGGAGAAAGAGATAAGAGGAGAGAGAGAGAGAGAGAGAGAGAGAGAGAGAGAGAGAATAAAAAGAGATAAACATTGGATTAGAATAATTTAACTGCACCTTCAGGCAATTCAAGAGCATTAATTTCCAGATTTCTAAATCGTCAAATTAAAGATTTAAACATTTTTTTTCAACATTAAAGAACAACCTTTTCTGTCTCATGTTTAGTGCTTCTCCATTTAACTGAACCTTTTTTTGGCGTAGAAGAAAGCATAAACTGGACAATTTTATGATCACTTATTCTTAACCAGATTCTATATCAGTAAAGACCCTGGGCTTGATGATTAGCATCTTGCTAATCAACCTGGCAAATTGATCAACAGAATTTTCTTGGGAAACCATTTGAAATTCTTATTCTAATTTTTCCCTATTTTTGATTGTATGCGCATATATATATATATATATATATATAGTGTAGGGATGATTATTTGGAATCTGAAAAATCGAAACTTTTTGGGGTATCGGAATCAGTACCGAAAAAATTTAGGCCTAGTTTTTGATTCCAAATCGATTATTTCAATTTTTTCTTGACAATAAAAAAAATGAAAAACAAAATTTATTTATTCCAAGTTGTTCATTTACAACAAAAGACTAAGGGCAACGGGATGGGTTATAAATCTCACTCCCAGATTTAACATTGATTCTCAGAGCCTAATTTATTTCCTTTATTGGTACATTACTGTAAACATCCCTTTGTAAACCTTTCCGCACATATTCACTAAATGTTTCAGGGAGTTCACACTTGATTATTAAAAAAATTAAAATAGTCTGAATAAGGTTTTTCAATTTCGTTGGCACCGCCTGGATACTGTCGTTGTCTGTTATAGGCTTCTTTTGAAATAATGCTTATGGCACTTCGTCGCTTAAGACACAAGTGAAAAATATAAAGTTCTCCTTATCTTGGACAAAATACACGAAGAGAAAAACCTTCAGAAGTTTTCCAAATTAAAAAGGAAATATCTACATTTAAACTTAGAACCCCTAAAGACAAATGAGATTTGGGCATTTGTAACTGTAAATAACAAAACAAAAAAAAGATATGATAAAAAATATGCAACAAATAAATGTTACCAAAGGCAAGACCTTTCTACCTAGTCTGCTAAGTTTATTTGTATTTAAATTTATTTTGAAGCGTGTTCTTAGTTTGAGTTAAAAAAAAAAAATGACCGTCACAAGAACCCTTGATAATTGCTTAAGATCGAAAATTAAACACTTGTAGAAACATATCAAATGTCAACAATCATGCGAAAATTTGTTCTAACAGTGTTCTAAAATATTTTTTCTTTATCATCTAAAAAAAAAAGTAGAATCTCATAGGGAGGGGGGAGTGATTTAGCTAAATCTATTTGTCATTATGAATTATTATTTTTATCTTGTTTTTCTTATTACACCAACACAAATCACTAATAACCGACGAAATTTTTATAATTGCGAGAAAAAAATAAAATTATGCACATTTCTTCATAGAGGGAACGTATAGAATAGTTAACCGAAACCCGTTCCAATGTTAAGAATGGTTTTCTAAATAGTAACATTATTATGTAGAAGCTCATTCTTGACATACAATGGGCTTTGTTAACTATTCTGTTTCTGAACTGTTTTTTTTTTTTTGTATTTTACAAACCAATCGTTGATTATTTTTAATCATTTACGAAAATTTAAAATGCCATTAACGACGACCAAATGCAAATCAGATTTTTTTAAAAAAGAAAAACAAATCTTGTCTCACAATTTTCAATCAGTTATAAGGAAAACATTAGAGAAAAATTATATTTAGATAGATATACTCTTGTAATATACACACCCGCTCCCAAGTGTAATTTTTACGTTTTGCAAAATATATGTAGACATTACATGGGGTGGGGGCTGCAAAAGTCATTTGAACTTTTTAAAAAGCATCGAATCTTTAATTAAACGTTAAGAAATGTTAAAACAATTAGAATCGGTAATTGTATCAAAATCGAGAAAAATTTTGGAATTGTCTAATAATTAAATAATAATTCTTTTATACATACAGACACTAGTGTTTTATGCTTCCGCAATAATCAGTGTAGGAGGTGACAATTGCTATTGATCAGGAGATTCGAACCCAGCTACGATACCATCTCTGACTGAATGAAAGGAATTAACTAATAAACGCACAATTCGGGAACAGCTATATATATATATATATATATATATATATATATATATATATATATATATATATATATATATATATATATGACTAATTTTATCACATAAATTAATATATGAAAATATAATTTTATGTGTAAATTTTCAGTATTTACTTAAACAGTGCTCAATACATAGGTAGAGCTAGGTAGTAAGTTATAAAAGTATATATGGCAATTAAGCTACACAGAATATTCCGCGTTTCATTCTCGTGAGAATTCGGCATAAGCCTGACGAATTCCCACGAGAATGGAACGCGGAATATTCTGTAACTTAACTGTCACATAACTTACTATATATATATATATATATATATATATATATATATATATATATATAAGATCAGTCATTGGAAATCAAAGGCAAAAGAGTGTGAACAAAATAAAATAAAAAAAAACTAACAATGTATGAACAGATAAATGCAACATTTAATTTCGTGCAATTCTAGAAGCAAAGTAAATCCTATTCTTTTTTGTTTTTCTTTTGTATTAGGATATTTTAGAGTAAAATTTTGGGAAACATTCCTTTCTTCAACCCTTGAATGAAGTGTGAACCGGAAATGTAAAAGACAAACACCTTCACATATTAATTTTAGCTTGCTATTTTTAAAAACACTTCACATATTAATTTTAGCTTGCTATTTTTAAAAACACTTCACATATTAATTTTAGCTTGCTATTTTTAAAAACACTTCACATATTAATTTTAGCTTGCTATTTTTAAAAACACTTCACATATTAATTTTAGCTTGCTATTTTTAAAAACACTTCACATTCATTTTAGCTTGCTATTTTTAAAAACACTTCACATTCATTTTAGCTTGCTATTTTTAAAAACACTTCACATTCATTTTAGCTTGCTATTTTTAAAAACACTTCACATTCATTTTAGCTTGCTATTTTTAAAAACACTTCACATTCATTTTAGCTTGCTATTTTTAAAAACACTTCACATTCATTTTAGCTTGCTATTTTTAAAAACACTTCACATTCATTTTAGCTTGCTATTTTTAAAAACACTTCACATTCATTTTAGCTTGATATTTTTAAAAACACTTCACATTCATTTTAGCTTGCTATTTTTAAAAACACTTCACATTCATTTTAGCTTGCTATTTTTAAAAACACTTCACATTCATTTTAGCTTGCTATTTTTAAAAACACTTCACATTCATTTTAGCTTGCTATTTTTAAAAACACTTCATATTAATTTTAACCAGTTTCAAAAAGTGAGGGATCACTTTTCTATATTAACTTAAGATAAAATAAGTTGGTCTACCAGGCCACAATTACCCCCCCCCCTTAAAAAAAAGGTGGTTATAAATTCGGTGTCTATTTGACGTTAAATTAATATAGAAAAATGATCTCCACTTTTTAAAACTATAATTTCTTCACATCTTGAAAACTACTCATTTCCTGGAATTTTAACTGTTATTTTCATTTTCAGCATTCTCGAAAACCTATAATAGTGGTAATTTTAAAGGATTTTTTTTAGGGTGGAAAGATACTACACCTTTACCAATATTTCAATCATAGTCATTTATTTTCCTAATTTTGCATATCAATTACAAAATATCTGATATTTCCCCAAAACCTCTAGCCTTGATAGAATGGAAACTAAAACTTGTTATGGTTTTAAATGATCTGAAATAACAGCAAGGGGATTATCTCTCATCTTTTGAAAATAGGGTACGATTATGAATATCCCTAGTATCAATCCTTATACACCGGGAAATTTACTTTATGTATGAAAACCAAAGAGGAGAGATATAACATATGGGAAATATTTGGAATCAAGTCTCCCCTTGCTGTTACTTCAGATCATTTGAAACTATAGCAGCAAGCGTGTATATATATATATATATATATATGTATGAATTATTTGAACTACAGTTGTCATTTTGGATGTTATTCTCCCAACATTTCGGCCAATGTAACCTCTAACTTTCTTCTCAAACACTGTATGAAATATCAAACGAAATCTTAATTATTTGTCATAATTTCTTGAAGAAATGTGTTTCAACTTTACAGATGCACTAACTCAATCCACCGTGTACCCATAACAGATAATATACAACCGGATCATAATATACTAGGTCCACAACATTAAATCACAATAGGAAGTCATGCAAATTAATAATTCTCATACTCTGCTTCTCCAAATGCATACAGTCACAGGATAAGTAAAGCACAAAGTGTATTATATCGCCCGATTTTGCCATCTGCTTTTTGCCATCAAGGTGGGTCAAAATTGGCCAATACCACTGCTATGCAAATGATACACAGCTGGCACCACTTCTCTGAACATGTATTGAGTTATTTCACTTTGAGCAATCACACAAGGGGAGATAACTCAATTATTTGAACATTTTGAAGTGGAGATAATTTAGTTATCCCAATAATATAGTCACTCAAGCATTAGCAGATCCATCTCTATCAGTCCTGTGTGGCCTTTTGTATGGGTTGCAGAGCAAACACTTAAAAAATGTGTGCAGTTCTTTAGTCATCTGGACTACACATACATCCAGAGTTATTGATATGTTCTAGTAAGCACATATGACCTTCTCAAGTGATATCACTACAGCATCCTCACCATATACTCTCTAAAAATCTGGCTACATAGTGAAACTAATACTTTAAACAGTGATAAGTTAACTTGGTTAATATCTGCTATGTCCGAGAAATAGCATGGAATTTCTATCCTGCTAATTATGAAATTAACGTTTTTGATGTGAGATTGTCAATTATGAAAAGTTTAATCTGGTTTTCTGCTTGGATTAATCTTTCCATTCAGTCGAGATGAGATTAGCCATAAATTAGACTTAGCATTTAAGAGCATCTCGCTCGTGTTATAAAGACAAAATAACAAAATTGACCACTATAATTATTCATAAATTAACATAAAATCGTCCAGGGGGGAAAAAAAACGAAAAACGAAAGAAAAAAAAAGAGAGAGAGAGAGAGAGAGAGGTAGAGAGAGAAAAAAGGCGGAGGAGAGAGAAAAAAGGCGGAGGAGAGAGAAAAAAGGCGGAGGAGAGAGAAAAAAGGCGGAGGAGAGAGTAAAAGGCGGAGGAGAGAGTAAAAGGCGGAGGAGAGAGAAAAAGGCGGAGGAGAGAGAAAAAGGCGGAGGAGAGAGTAAAAGGCGGAGGAAAGAGTAAAAGGCGGAGGAAAGAGAAAAAGGTGGAAGAGAAAGAAAGGGGGCGGGGGAGAAAGAAAGGGGGCGGGGGAGAAAGAAAGGGGGGGGGAAGAAAGGGGGGGGAAGAAAGGGGGGGAGAAAGAGAGGGGGCGGGGGAGAAAGAGAGGGGGCGGGGGAGAATGAAAGAATGAAAGAAAGAAGAGCAAAAATGTATGCTTTTGGTCCTGTGCAGTTCTCGGAGGTTCATTCTACCAGGCTTTGCCTTCTCTTTGAGAAGAGGTAAGTTTATGGCTAATTTCCTGAGGCGCTCCTAATAAGCAATGCCAAAAGAGTTGTCTAGGCATTTGTATGACAGAGTGCTCTGCCTGTAAGGTGCTCGCTGTTCAAATCATACTTTCTCTTCACATCATTCCACCGTGGAAGGAAGATAAAGAGAGGCTCATGCCATTTTTTTTTGGTTCATTTTTCTCTTTTTTTCCTTCATTCTCTTATTGCACTGTAAGATTGCATGTAAGCCTCTCATTGACCCCCCACCCCCATCTCCCCAAGAGCTGGGTAGAAAAAAAAAAGACAAAGCTTTGGGAACTGCAACTGAATAACAAAACAACTAAACCACGAAAGAGGAAAACTTTCACCTCGTCTAGCTACGAGGGGCGTGTAATAAGTAATGCCCCTGACCCACTTCTAGTTGTCTGATCTAGCTGAAATTTTGCATGTGCAATGATTTATATCTCTACAGGTTATGTGGCAAATTACAACTCTGAAATAATTGTGGTTTCTGTTTTACAGGTGTATGAACTGAGTCAGGTGTGAAATGGAGCCTGTTGAATGTGGAACAGTGATCCGGTTTTTGTATTTGAAAGGACACACACCACAGGAGACTTGATGAAATGAAAGAAACTTATGGTGATAATGCCGTGAATTCAAAAATGGCCGGAAGTCTGTGGAAACAGCTCCCAGACCTGGTCGACCCCCTTCTGCCATTGATGAGGCATCTGTCCGTCAAGTTGAGGCTGCAATTTTGGAACATCGGTGCATTACTATTCGCCAAATAGCCCAAGATGTCAAGATTAGTACAGGGTCTGTGGAAACTATCATTCATGACCATTTGCATATGCATAAGGTGTCTGCCAGATGGATTCCGAGGTTGCTCACACTATTTCAGAAGCGAGAACGCGTCAAGTGCTCGAGGATGAATTTAAAGATGTGCCAAGAAGACGAGTCAAAGTTTTTCAAAAGACTGATTACACAGGATGAAATCTGGGTCCATCACTATGATTCAGAGACCAAAACCCAGTCAATGCAGTGGAAGCACTTGGACCCACCACCTCCAAAGAAGGCAAGGGTGCAGTCCTCCGCTGGCAAGATCATGCTTACAGTCTTCTGAGACCAGGACGGAGTAGTGATGACAGTTTTCCTGGCAAAGGGTACCACAATTACAGGAGTCTATTATACTTCACTTTTGAGGAAATTAAAGGAAGCTATCAAAATCAAGAGGCGGGGCAAGATCAGCAAAGGTACCCTCCTCCTGTAGGACAATGCTCCAGTCCACAACTCGCATGTCGCCAGATCAGAAGCAGAGGCGTGTGGTTATAAAATCCTTCCCCATCCTCCCTACTCTCCTGACCTTGCACCCTCTGACTTTCACCTCTTCCCGCCATGAAGTTGTTTTTGAAAGGAAAGTGTTTCCCAGATGATGCAGCCTTGATTTTTGAAGTCACGTCATGGTTGGAGGACCAACCTGGGGTGTTCTACAAAAACGGTCTCCAGAGCTGCATCATACAATGGGAGAAATGCATAACTCTGGATGGTTTCTATGTAGAGAAAGACTAATAACTGTGCCAAGTTTCGTTGCTCTACTGCTATCGGAAGCGAGTCAGAAGCATTACTTATTGCACGCCCCTCGTACATGCCAAGTCGAACTTTTGTCCATAAGTCCACTTCCTGTACACGTTTCTTAACTTCTAACGGAATTTTCAATTCTCTTTCTTTTGAATGTGTGTTAAAAATTTCCAATTCAGCCCTATTTTTACATAATCACTACAATGGGTTAATTTGTTATAGAACTGTTGCGATAATAAAACTATCAAGGGGAGCTAACTCTTCTGTTTCAGGCAGAATTACCTCCTCCCTTCTAACTCTTATGCAAGTTCTCATGTAGAAACGTGGGAACAGGACGAGACAAACGCTGGCAGGTGCCAACAAAAGGATGACTGAATTCAGGTAAATGAAGGTGGAGATACATTACTTCTGTTTGTGATAATTGTGACAAACTCAAGTAATAGCGGACTAAGACTGATTGATGTAATTTGTAGCATTCTATGTGTTGCTTCTTTGTAAATAAAATGCCTACGTCAAATCACCTGTGAACATCCTTATTTTTTTTCACTATTTTCTGTCATTCATGTGCTAAACACACATATTCGTCTTCGGCCATAACCTTCTGCAAGGCATTAATACTTATGATATGCCAACACCCTCATTCATAACAAAACTCAAGCCAAGACAAACATTAACAGGTAAAAAATATTTCATCTATATCTGTGGACACGGCCTCATAAAAAGATCAGACTTGTTGGCAAGGTTGTAGCAAATTTATTTATTTATTTATATTCCTTGTCATTACTATTATTTACCATTTTTTAAAAATTTTTTTATTCCTGAGCTCCTTAACTATGCAAATTAAGCTCCCTCTCTACACTTTCTTTCTGGGGCCACACAACATGAAAGATTAACCTATTTCTATTGTCCCAACAGTTTTATAACAATTTAACCCATTCCATGTTAAATAGAGAAATTGTCAACCACCCCAGCAAAAACAATCTACTCAGTGACAAGCAGTATAGTTTCCGTCCTGTAATATCTACAGCTGATGTACTGACTGTAATTTCATATAGGATCAGTGAACCTATCGACAGGGGCTTTCTTTCAAGGGCAATCGCTCTTATCATATTTGACATCTCAAAGGCATTTCATAAGTTTTTACATAAAGGTCTACTGTACAAGATTTCCAACTATGAAATATCGAGAAATGTCTTCTGAACCACCAAATCTCTTTTTCTCTAATAGGTTTTCACAAGTAGTTGTCAATGGGCACAAGCCCGAAACTCAAAACATCAATGCTGGCATGCCTCAGGGATCGACCCTGGACCTAACTGTTCCTTATCTTTATCAATGATATCCTAACTCACATTCTAAATTTCTTTATCGACATATATGCAACTGATATTAGCATTTATGGCAATACTTCATAGACCAATAACGGCAAAGATCTAAGTCTCTCTCCTCTGACCTTGAGCATGTGGCAAAAGGTGACTGGTTAATTTTAATGCATCAAAAACCAAGCTTCTATCTTTTCACCATAAAAGCTCTGATCTCTACTTGGCCCCTAATTGATATTAATGGCTTCCTGCTTTGATGAGCTTTTTAGTCTGATCTTCACTCCTGACCTGAAATGGAAGATCTATAGCAAATTGGTTGCCAACATCACTGGAAAATGTTTTTGTTCATTCTACAGCTCCAGAGGGTATCTCAGTCTCAACGCAATACTCTACCTGTATAAGAGCCAAGCACATTCTAAAATGGAGTATTGTTGCCACATCTGGGCAGGAGCTGTTCGGAGCATCTTATCCTGCCTCAAAACTTAAGAGATGTCCTCTTCTTTAACTCACTGAAGAGATGTTGAGAGTGTGTCCTTGCTCTATTGTTATTTTCATGCTAAGTGCTCATCTGAGTTTCAGTCTATGGTTCTTTTTTTTACTAAACCTTCACAAAAAGACACTCATCCAGCTACAACCACTATCAAAAATTTCCTTACTCCCTATCTGTGCTTAAATCTAAATGCAAATTTCATGAACAAAGTTTCTTTCCTAGAACTACTAGTCTATGAAACTGTTTCACTGGCGTGCTTTCCAGCTGACTACAATATGGTCATCTTCAAGTCCAATATAAACTGAGCCATCCCCTTAAATAATCAAATTCTACCCAATTTTCCACCACTGTTGTCCCACCGTACTCTCATTAACCCTTATCCTCGAGTGGCCTTCAGGTCTGGCTAAGTAATGTCTCCCTTGTAAAAAAAAAAAAAAAGAAAAAAAATCTATGAAGTTAACTTGTCTAAGTCATCTGAAACAGCATTTATGCTGACAAATCTAACTTTGTTTCTGACTAACCAATTATTGGCCTCGTTCATTTCCAAGCGATTTCATTGAGTTTCATATTTAATCCGATCAAGAGTTTTTTGCTTTGATTATATAAATATAATAGGAGTAGAAGAGCACTAATCCTCCCACATTTTTAAGTGCTTGTTCTGTCACCACTGACACCATGAAAAAATCTAGAAGAAAATTAATTGGAGTCACTGTTTTAAAATTTCATGGCTAAGACTTTTT
>NC_136517.1:55203097-55285597 GCF_053919585.1 Euprymna scolopes
GGGAGAGGGACGAGAGAGAGGGAGGGAGAGGGACGAGAGAGAGAGGGAGGGAGAGGGACGAGAGAGAGAGGGAGGGAGAGGGACGAGAGGGAGGGAGAGGGACGAGAGAGAGGGAGAGGGACGAGAGAGAGGGAGAGAGAGGGAGAGGGACGAGAGAGAGAGAGAGAGGGACGAGAGAGAGAGAGAGGGACGAGAGAGAGAGAGAGAGGGACGAGAGAGAGAGAGAGAGGGACGAGAGAGAGGGAGAGGGACGAGAGAGAGGGACGAGAGAAAGAGAGAGGGAGAGGGACGAGAGAAAGAGAGAGGGAGAGGGACGAGAGAAAGAGAGAGAGGGAGAGGGACGAGAGAAAGAGAGAGAGGGACGAGAGAAAGAGAGAGAGGGACGAGAGAAAGAGAGAGAGGGACGAGAGAAAGAGAGAGAGGGACGAGAGAAAGAGAGAGAGGGACGAGAGAAAGAGAGAGAGGGACGAGAGAAAGAGAGAGAGGGAGAGGGACGAGAGAAAGAGAGAGAGGGACGAGAGAAAGAGAGAGAGGGACGAGAGAAAGAGAGAGAGGGACGAGAGAAAGAGAGAGAGGGACGAGAGAAAGAGAGAGAGGGACGAGAGAAAGAGAGAGAGAGGGACAACAGAGAAAGAGAGGGACAACAGAGAGAGAGAGAGAGAGAGAGAGAGAGGGGGGGGACAACACAGAGAGAGAGACAACAGAGAGAGAGAGAGAGGGACAACAGAGAGAGAGAGAGAAAGAGAGAGGGGGACAACAGAGAGAGAGAGAGAGGGACAACAGAGAGAGAGAGAGAGGGACAACAGAGAGAGAGAGAGAGGGACAACAGAGAGAGAGAGAGAGAGGGACAACAGAGAGAGAGAGAGAGGGACAACAGAGAGAGAGAGAGAGGGACAACAGAGAGAGAGAGAGGGACAACAGAGAGAGAGAGAGGGACAACAGAGAGAGAGAGAGAGGGACAACAGAGAGAGGGACAACAGAGAGAGAGAGAGAGAGGGACAACAGAGAGAGAGAGAGAGAGAGAGGGACAACAGAGAGAGAGAGAGAGGGACAACAGAGAGAGAGAGAGAGGGACAACAGAGAGAGAGAGAGAGAGGGACAACAGAGAGAGAGAGAGAGAGGGACAACAGAGAGAGAGAGAGAGAGGGACAACAGAGAGAGAGAGAGAGAGGGACAACAGAGAGAGAGAGAGGGACAACAGAGAGAGAGAGAGGGACAACAGAGAGAGAGAGAGGGACAACAGAGAGAGAGAGGGACAACAGAGAGAGAGAGAGAGGGACAACAGAGAGAGAGAGAGAGGGACAACAGAGAGATAGAGAGAGAGAGAGGGACAACAGAGAGAGAGAGAGAGAGGGACAACAGAGAGAGAGAGAGAAAAAATTAAAATTAAAAATAAGAAACAATGTAAGAAACAAGAACAAGGAGAAAAAGAGAAATACGGAGAGAAGGAGATATAGATAGAGAACACTAAGTAGGAGTTATCTCTATAATGTTATACATATAGGGGGCTTCCCTCATTTGGAAACCCTCACATTTAGTGACTGACGGGATTTGAACACACGATTGCTTTATTGTAAAGTCAATAAAACGTTTTCTTCTTTAATTGTATTTTCATTTTATTATTTCACCCCAATTTACCCTAAAGTTACGGAAAACTATCATATTACAAACTGGAAGAATGTCAATAAAGATCCCCCCCCCGCCCCCTTTTCGGTTTTAATTTTTTTTTTTTTTTTTTAAAGATCAATTTATATTAAAAACAATGCAACAGCACAAACATCAATGAACTGAACTGCATCAGCGAGATAAAACCAATCCACTTAAAATAGAAAATATTTTTTATTACTTTTTTCCTGCTGCATCGGTCTATTTCATTTTTGCTAAAAATGAGTTTTCAGCTTTTATACGAGTTATTCGAAATCTAATTGAAAGTCATTTTTAGCTTTATTCTGTGAGAGGAATACAACGCTCAGTTTATGGGAAGCCTTTTTCAGAGACGTTTGACTGACTAAAATAAAACAACAACCAAGATGAGAATAGGAGTCTGAAATAATCCACGCAACACACGTTTGTCTCTTTGTCATATGTATAGGTGTGCATACAGATACGAGATTAAATCTTTCTGTTGTCATTAAGATTATAACGGAAATTCAACCAACAGACGATCCACTTTCATAAAAGTATATTCACTTTAATAATTAAAATGGAAATACTACAAAAATATTTACAGGTAGAACAATAACTCATCACCAATAACGTCATCAGAAACAACAAGCATAAACTTTGCTGGTATTCTCACACTATGTCCTTGCATGGGGAGACCCAGCGAGTCTAAAAACAATACAAATATCCTTGACCTCATTCCCACCATCAGCCAAAGATGGAAGTGCATTCAGAGAAGAGCTCTTTCAGGGGGAGTTAACTCTTCGCATCACAAAAATAAAAACGAGATTCAGATGTGAACGACCGACTTAATGGATACTGGCGTAACCTATGAAATTGATTATATAGAGTTTGTCTATTGTGGTCATTTACTCAATAATCTATATTGTATTTCTGTTTGCCCATTCCACCTTTTCTCGGATAATACTGGGCCAATTTAGCTGAAAATTTGTATAGACTCTTGCTATGATCAGGCGTAGCAAACTAGGTACTATCGTATCAGTTTAATGCATAGTTGGGGATTAATAGAGATTAGTATTTAATGTAAAAATGATCACAAATTTAACCATATTCAAGGACGACCCAAAGTCATTCTTTTTATTGTCTACTATGCGAGATGTAAGGAAGGGCACAACTTCTCATTTTATTACTCCACTTACCCTTGATCTTAGTTTTATAATACCGAGTATTAAGCAAGGAGGCATCAAGTACATTGATTTTATTTTTTGCTGTGGCTTGAATGAGGATTGAACCCAAGCTTCTCAGCCTGTTTGCAAACACTAAGCATTAGGCCAAATTGTTTGATCAAATAAATAGATTAACTATAGTCAAAGGTGACTCCAATGTTCCTTTTTTAATTTGACTATTATACCGTGATGTAGAGGAGGACACTCTTAGAATGACCAAGGAGGCGTTCACGTTTTCAGGGAGAATTCTTGCTTTCTTATTTTGTTCTTTTGTCCTCACATTCCACGAGCGATGTTTCTGTTTTCTTGGTCGGAATCTATGCACCTCACACTTATCCTTGTTTTTTTTTTTTTTTTAACGTTAAAGTAGTAGTCTTGTTGTTATCAGTTCCTTACATTAAGTGGCTTCATGCATTGTTTGGAGCGATTTCCATAAAAAAGGACCAATTTTTTTTTATTTATTCTTTGATATGACTTATCAATCAATTTTATTAGAAAAAAAAATGATGAAAAAAAAAATGAAAAAAAATGATGAAAAAAATGAAAAAAAGAAATGAAAAAAAGAAATGAAAAAAAGAAATGAAAAACAAAAATGAAAAACAAAAATGAAAAACAAAAATGAAAAACAAAAATGAAAAACAAAAATGAAAAACAAAAATGAAAAACAAAAATGAAAAAAAAAAATGAAAAAAAAAAATGAAAAAATAAAATGAAAAAATAAAATGAAAAAATAAAATGAAAAAATAAAATGAAAAAATAAAATGAAAAAATAAAATGAAAAAATAAAATGAAAAAATAAAATGAAAAATAAAATGAAAAAAAAAATGAAAAAAAAAATGAAAAAAAAATGAAAAAAAAAATGAAAAAAAATGAAAAAAAATGAAAAAAAATGAAAAAAAATGAAAAAAAATGAAAAAATGAAAAAAATGAAAAAAATGAAAACAAAAATGAAAACAAAAATGAAAACAAAAATGAAAACAAAAATGAAAACAAAAATGAAAACAAAAATGAAAAAAAGAAAAAAGAAAAAAAAGATGAAAAAAGATGAAAAAAAAGATGAAAAAAAAGATGAAAAAAAAGATGAAAAAAAAGATGAAAAAAAAGATGAAAAAAAAGATGAAAAAAAGATGAAAAAAAGATGAAAAAAAGATGGAAAAAAATGAAAAAAATGAAAAAAAAAAATGAAAAAAAATGAAAAAAAAAATGAAAAAAAAAAAATGAAAAAAAAAATGAAAAAAAAATGAAAAAAAAAATGAAAAAAAAATGGAAAAAAAAAAATGAAAAAAAAAAATGCAGCAAGCCATATAAACAGACAAAGGCGACTTTAAACCTGGACATGGTAGGCATCATCATAATCTTTCCTGACAGGCTGTTCCAGGGAGCATAAATACAGACAAAAACGATGCCAAATGGGTCAGTTGAAATTTTTTTTTTTTTTTTTTTTACAAAGCTAAAAGCTGTAACAGAATGCGGGTGCACATATGCAAATGCATACGAAATGTGAAATCACTGAAACGTGACGTCACTGAAAATAAAAAGACTATTAAAAACAGATAGAGAGATGATGTTTGAGAAGACAAGCGTCAGAGAAAACGAGCACGTTCGAAATCATGTTTTATTTGGGAAAGTACCCTGAAATAAATGTTGTTACAACACGAAAAAGTGAGTCAAGTTATTACTTGTCCTATGTTCCTTGCAACATAGACTGCATACAACATGTGTAAACGTTTATAATGTTACAAAAGCCACTCGAGGAGAAGGATTAATGAGATTGTCAGTTGGATGATGAATAATAATATGAGAGAATTAAAAAAGAGTGAAAATTAACAGAACATAACTGTTTAAGATAACTGCTTGATAAGTATTTGTTAACATTGAACTTGAAGACGACTATGCTATAGTCAGCATTGAAGTAGACTACGATATTGTGTTTCATAGATGGGAGATTTTTTTTGAATGAAACTCTGCTTCTGGAAGTTCTGTTTGGTTTTAGGTATATGCTATGCATGTGGATGACGCGAGTTGAAGATCACCTAAAGGCTGTGTTTCGATTGTCTACTGCACCAAGATGTAAGGGAGAGCATCACACCTTTTTGTTGAGTATGCTTTCCACATTCATATTGTTTTCAGGGTATTTCAATCGAAGAGGTGGGCGTGGGGCAACTCCATAAAATCTACTCCAATTTTCGCAAACATAAACAATTAATGGCAATTTAACTTTTGTTAAGCAAAATATTGATCACAAAAGCAGATGTTTTTCAAACTTAACTTTTATGATTAAAAAATTAATCCATAAAAAAATATTTTTAAGCTGTCAATTCACCTTTGTTCATATGAAATCTGAAGTTTAAATGATCAGCCAAGAACAAGGAATTAATTTTATCCATCCTGGCACAGGTATTCTAGTTTACTATGCATATAAATGTATATCAGCCGCTACTTATTTGGCTATAAAGCGAGGCTTGCTGTTTGTAAATAAACAAACAGCTCGAGCACTGTAAAAGCAGTGGGCGAGTGTTTAGAATGTTTATTTAAAATCGACATTTGTTGAGGTCATTTGCGAGCAACGATCCTATAGGCTGATGGGTAGAACTACCGACTATCAATGCAATAGCTGTAGGTTCAATCCCCAACGAGGAAAAGGTGCTAGTCTAGCCATACTGATGAGTTGTGATACAACAAAACAGTACAGTATTTGGATGAATATATTGAAGTATAATGGCGGGGGGGTCACTTCAAATATACAAACGGAATGTTCAAGAAAGATTATCGCTACAGTCCTCTGTCTCTACTCTCGTTGCCTTCTCTCCTGCCTGATCGGGAATAATCTCCCAGCACCGAGAAATGAACATCGTTTTATAGTTTCCATCTTCACGCACACACGAGATTACGCGAGAACGGACAAAATAAAAATGCTGGCCGCCATGTTTGTTCTTCCTTTTCTTCGCCTGAACTTATTTGCTGAGCACCCACGGTAAGACTTGTCTTTCTTGCTTCTAACCACATGCCTCCCTGATCTCAAGATCACATTTCGTAGTCTCTCATCCACTGTGGCGGTCGCCTCTCTCTACTTGGCCTCTGAGGTGTCTCGTCCTCCTCCTGTGGCTGCACATTCCCCTCCACTGCTTCGCCCTCCACTGGTCTGACGTAGAGAATGTGCCTCAGGACTCCTTCCACCACAATGTTGTTACTAGTGTTCCTCCCAGTCACGCAACCTCTACTCCATTGTGTGGTGCAGCGCGCCCCCGGTGGCTTCACCCATACCTCGTCCCCGAGTTTAATTGCCCCTGTGGCCTCTACTTCTTGGCTTGCCGGCTCCACCCTGGGATGTCTCCAGGAATATGCAAACGTTGACAGTTGCGGGACCGTCTCTGGTACTTGTCCCAGTTTAGGCGACATGTTATACCAGAAGACGGCTTGCTCAGGTGAGGTGCCTCCTCTTTCCGCAACTGCCTTTATGGTGCGGTGGTTTCTCTCCATGATCCCGTTGCCACTGGGTCTGTAGGCAGCTCTGAACAATTGTTGGATCTTCCATTTCTTCAGTACTTCTGTCACTGCTACTGACTTGAATGCAGTCCCGTTGTCAGTTAACAACTCTTCCACGGGGCCTTGCTCCAAAAACACCTCATCAAGGATTGCCGCTATTTCATTGCCTGTTCCTCCACGTAGCTTCTTCCATAGGGCAAATCGCCCGGGCCCACAGTCAATCATGGTCAGGTAAAGTCCACCCCTGTAATGGGTGACATCGCATGCCAGTCTCTCCCAGGTCCCACTCACCTCCAATTGGCCAGCTTCATGCGTGCTTGGAGCAGGATCAATCGACTGACATCTGTCGCATGTCCTGACCACTTGCCTCACTTGCTCCTTGGTGATCCTCAGGTCAACTTTTTTCACAAAGTACCAAGTCCCCTCTACCCCCATATGGTGCAAATTGTGCAGTTCTTGCATGCCAACATCATCTAGATCCGATGCAGCAACAACATCTTTCTTTGGCAACAGCCAACTCTTCTTCACTCTCGTGAGAGCATCTGCTCTGTTCTTTTCAGAAGCCACCATGTCTACACGAAGCTTTAAACAAAACTCTTGCATCAGCTCAGCCAGCACCCCAAGCCTGCGCTTCACTAACATCTCTGCAGCCCCTTTCGTTTTTATCCTTTTTTCGCTTGAAATGAGAGACTTTAGCCAAGCAAACACCGTGGCAGAGTCTGTTTTAATGCAGATGTCACGTAGTCCCCATTTCAAGGCCAGACTGACTCCTTTTATTGTTGCATCTAATTCCACCACATTGATGTGGCTGACGTCATTCTTTTTCCTCAACCAGGCTGCATCTTCTGCAACTACTCCTCCGATTTCCAAAACGACCCCTGTTGCAATGCTGCTCGCATCGCACCACATGACTCGATCCAATGTTCGCGGTACGTTCCAGGTTCCCCAGACTGGGTCTTGCTGTTCTGCTTCTTTCAGAAGCTCTTCCATCATGGCGACCGTTCTTTCTCCCACCTTATCATTCCATCCTCGTCCTTCGGCATGTCTCTTTATGTAGCTGCATGCTGGTCTAAGCCAGCTAGCAACGGGGTAATGTCCGATCAACTTTCCGTATATGGAAAAAAGTTAACGTCTGTTGAGCTCCTGCTTCAGTTGTGGGATCTCGTTTCCCCTGCGAAACTCTAGGCCGCCTGACGCACCTCGTTTCAGTTTCAGGCCCAAAGCAGCCCCTCTGTCTAATTTTTCCGGCTCTTTGGCGACCAACCCGAACCTCTTCAAATGAGCCACCACCTCCTTGGCAGTTACCACAGTCTCATTCACCAGAATGTCGTCTATGTATGAGCTCACTACCCCATCTCCCTTTCCCATTGTCTCCAGAATCTTCCTGGGGATAGTTGACATAATCTTGGGTGCCGAATTTAACCCGAACCCTACTCGCGTAAGGCAGTAGGTTTTGCCTTTGTACTTGACTAACTGATATTTCCAGAGCTTCTTGGCAACATGGAGTTGCAAATAGGCAGATTTTAGATCTACCAACGTAGATGTGCCATTCATCTGCCTCCATTCCCTAATGGTCTCACTGCACACATCTACGGTGTCGCCTCCCGTATGGCACTTAACATGGCCGTTCAGCTCTCGGAAATCCAGGACCGGTCTTACTTTCCCTTTAGTTGTTTGCAGAACGGCCATCAATGGCAAAATGCCCGAGTCCACGTCACCCGTCCAAGACATCAGTATCCCCTCCTCAATCCATCGGTTGACTTCTTGCTCAAACTCCTTTCTCGCCCCTCCTCTAAGCGAATTTGTGTAGCACGCCACCCTGTTTGTCAGCGATGGCGCTTGATGTTTCCATGCCCACTCCACCGTCCACTGCTCTCCGTCGAATTCGGCTTGGAAGTCCTGATCTTTGATCGACAATTTTCTTTCCTCCCCGGTCTTGTTGATCCCTCTGGGGACTTGCTCCATCACCACGCACTCAGCTAGTCCGAACCTCATGTTGTTACATGTGATGGTAACACCTCCAAGGCGGCATATAACATCCATTCCAATGATGGCTTGGACGCCAGGCACCAGGCGATCATTGACAATTGCATGGACCCTCATCCAACGTTCAGCAATATCAATAGTGACGGTCTTCCTCCCTCGACACTTCACTCGCGACCCATCGAATGCCACTACTTCACCCTTCCCTTTCCATCTTCCGACCAGGGTAGTGTTCACCATGGTAGTGGTGCAGCCAGTGTCAATCAGGGCCATAACTTCCTGTCCTTCCACCGCAATCTTCTGTTTGGGCATCTGCTGCGGGTGCGCCACTATTCTCGAATCGGTGTGGCTGCTGGCGTGTCGGCCTCCCCTCGCCAGTTTCCCGAACTTGTGCATTTTACCGCTAAATGGCCTCTCCGATTGCATTTTTAACACACTGTCCGTTGCAAGAACTTTCTGCAGTCTCTTCTCATGTGTGGTCCCTGCATTCGAAGCATGCCATCCCCGGGTTCGGCAAATTCCTTCCCACATCCTGCTGTACCGTTGCTGTCGTTCCTCCAGGCTCCGTGGGCTGGGTGCTCACCAAGATTTTTGCAGTTTTAAGCAGCTCACTCACATCCAGCGTCTCCACTCCTGGTACCTGCTGCAACCTTTTCGATATCTCTTATGTGAACCCGGTAACGAAAGTCATCTTGACTACATGACTCGTGGCGTGTCCCCTGATGCCCGACAACTCAACCAATCTCCTTATCTCATTCGCATAGACATCCACAGATTCACCAGTCCACCTCTTCTTTTTCAACTTATTAAAGGCCTCGAAAAAACACTTCGATCAGTCGACCCTTGATGGCGTCCGCGTCACCCTGTTCCTGCTCGCTGAGCTCCAAATAGAGGGCCAGTGCGTCCCCTTCTAGAAACAGTGGTATTACTGCGGCCACATCATCCAGCCTCTGAATCCTTGCTATAAGGTCCACTTTTTTAAGCCATGCCACCACATCACCGTCGCCATTAAAAGGCTTGATCACGTTGCTTAAGCCTGCGTTGGCCATCGCCGAAATAGCTTGAAGTATAATGGGGGGGGGGTCATTTCAAATACACAAACGGAATGTTCAAGAAAGATTATCGCTACAGTTCTGTCTCTACTCTCGTTGCATTCTCTCCTGCCTGATCAGGAATAATCTCCCAGCACCGAGAAATGAACATCGTTTTATAGTTTCCATCTTCACGCACACGAGATTACGCGAGAACGGACGAAATAAAAATGCTGGCCACCATGTTTGTTCTTCCTTTTCTTCGCCTGAACTCACTTGCTGAGCACCCACGGTAAGACTTGTCTTTCTTGCTTCTAACCACATATATATAGAGAGAGATTTCAATGTATGAGCTCCCGCCACAAAAACTAAGTTGTTTGGGAATCCACACAGATGATCTCTCTCTCGCTCTCTCTATCATTAAATAAAGTAGACAATTTTTTGCATTGTAGAGGCGGTGGGTGAATGTTTATTTAAAATGGACACTTGTTGAGATAATGGATATTTCATTGGTTAATTATGTTATTAACTTCACAAACGTGTCAGAATGTTACCACAATTGGTAAAGTTTATCGTATTGATAGTAGTTGCTTTTTTTTTTTAGTTTTTATTAGTAATGCTTCTAGTATGTCAAGTTTTCGTTTATTATTTGTTCAAGTGTTCAAGTACTGTCAACTACAATCGGAAGTTGGAAAGGATCAAAAACAGAATTAATAGACAAAACGTCTAATTTATTTAATGATAGAGAAAAAGGCTGTATATATATATTACAATAGAAAAATGCTGCATATATATATATATATATATATATATATATATATATATATATATATAAAAGTGAACGTGTCTGTGTACATTTTCCTTCGCAATAACTCTGTCAATTTTCAGTCTACAGACTCGGAATTTGATATACAGGGTACCGAGATTTGGAAAAATCTATGTGATCGGTTTTCGGCCAGAAATTTGGCTGTTAAAGGGTCAAAATTCAACGATTTAACCTTTGAGAACATTACCAAACTTCTCCCACAATTTGGGATCTAAACACTTGAAATTTTAGATATAGGTTCCTTGGACATGGATCTAACTTAATAACTCGATTTGAACCCAAAACAATAAATGTTAGGGGTCATAATAGGGGTCAAAGTTAAAAAAATTCACCGTTTTTTTTTTTTGCTCAGCATACACCTCCAAACACCCGTGTTTTTGATATAGATGTACTTAATAATACTTTGATAAGTATGTTTTAACTTACATAGGGATGGTATAATAAAATTGTGGGGTCTGCGTTCACGCCTGGCCTCCATAGAATGGAAATAGGCACGAACTTTAATAAAGACTTTTCATATCTATCTGCGTAAGTATACTTTGATAATTATGTTTCAGTTTGAAGAAATATGGTATAATAAAATTATGGGGTGTTCGTTCGCACCTGACCTCCATAGAATGGAAATATGTCACAAAGTTTGGCAAGGTTTTTTTTATATAGATTCACAGAATATTGTGATAAGTGTTTCAGTGTGAACAGGTATGGTATAATAAATTATGGGGTTTATCTATTTTATTTTTACTTTCATCATATTTTGCTTTGGTTTTGATCCCCCCAAATTCGAAGCTATCTCTTTACAACCCTTCCTTTATCTAACCTATCACACTTTCATAAACAAGAGTCCATTTTCTGTAGGCTGTTTTTGAACCCAGTCAACGACGGATACTTTTGCTAGTATAAATATATAACAATAGAAAAATGCGAGCATGAAAATAATATGGTTAAGCTTAAACATGGAAAAGTAAAGGACTAGTTTTTAAAACTGGAAAAGAAAAGGACAAGATATGATAAAAAATATAATAAATTTATAGCTTAAAATATTGCATGATTAAGAATTATATAATGTTATAAATTAAATTAAAAAAAAATCTTAATTCTGCAATATTTTAAGTTATAAATTTATTATATTTTTTATTAGAATATCTTGTCCTTTTCTTTTCCATTTTCGACAACTAGTCCTTTACTTTTTTATGTTTAAGCTTAACCATATTACTTTTCATGCTCGCATTTTTCTATAGTAATCCATGATTTTTCCAAGCTTCTAGTAAATTCACTTGTTTTGTTTAATTTCAGTCTTATTTTTTTACCCTCATAGACATATATGAAATAACAATGTACGGCACTCGTCTGCTTTCAATAAAATCCCTCCAATTATCCCCCTTTCATGCTTTCATTCTGTTGCACTTGTTACTTTTCTTTTTAAGACAGCAATGGATTAGTAGCAACAGTAGTTGCTGAAGCGACGTGGTAGCTATAGAAACCAGTCATAAAAAGCGTTGCTCACCTCCTTACATATTTTTACAATTTTGAACACCAGAAAATTCATAACTTTTGTTTTACTGAACGAATAATGAAAATTCTTTTTCACAATATAGCTGAAAATGTAATCTATAAACTGTAATAATTGCTTGAACTTTGGTCGAAAAATGAGTGAGTGGTGAAGCTTTAAAGCAATTTAAAATAACTAAAACTGCAACTTAACCAGATATTCAAACACGGTTTGAATGTTTGAATGATTATATATATATATATATATATATATATATCAGGTTTGTGCAAAATATTATATAATCTGTATCTCATTTGTATGTATGTATGGCGACGGATTTTCACAAGATTGGTATCATTTTGAAGCTTGACCCTTCGGACGACAAATATTGAAAAATTGGCCAAAAACATTAATTCCTTCACCCTTAATTGGACACTTTTCTACAGGGAGGGGTCGCTTTTTTTCCGATATTTTTGAAAGTCATCGCTTCTTTTCAATTGTCTAGCCTTAATTAAAACCTATGTCACTTCTGGTTTGGCGATAGGCGCAACAGCTAACACGTCACGTTTTTTTTACATTCTTTTCCTTCTTCATGGTACGGGTTCGAGCCTGCCTGCCTACTACCACCTTTTTTTTTTTTTTTTTTTTTGCTCAACCAACACCCTTACACACACCTCCACTTTCTTTTCCGCCTTTGCGTCACGGGTTCGGGCCTGCCTGCCTCCTACAACCATTATTTTTTTTTTTTGCTCAACGCACATCTACAAACATCTGGACAATGCCACGCACCCAGGCTAGTATTATATAAACAATAATTTAAGACAAAATAAGTGTAAATATAAATTCATTTGTCAGTTCAATAAGGAAAACAGGCTAAAGACTTTTTATACCATGGCATTTTGAAGCTTAATGCCTCTCGTCAGAATATATAAAAAAGTGACTTTGCCTGTGTGAGAGAAACGGTTTCTATCAAACTACTCTGTCAATTTTATGTTTACAGGCTTGAAACTTGATATATAGAAGATTCAGATCCATGGACCGAATTCAAAATGGTTTTTAGCTGGTAAAAGTAACTTAAGGAGTCAAAATTGAAAAAAAAGAAACTTTGTAAGTCTAAGTCGACTTAACATGTTATTATGCACGTGCAAATATACATTTATATTCTTAATAACCTTAATTTTTAAGATTTTAAGATATGTAGCTGGGATTCGTTCTCCTCTTAAATCAGAAAAATAAATCTGGTCAAAACTTTAGTAGATGGGGTTTTATTGATTTGCTCTAGTACTAAATCAATCAGATGTTGAACTTCAAAGCATAATTAAAATCCTTTCAACCAATCATTATTCTTTACACACAATTGGAAAATATATAAATCATAAAATCACACCTTTTAAAAGGTAGAACGTTTTGTGGCTCTCAAAAATGTTCTGTATATGTAGAAACTTCCATGGATTGGTGTTAAAAGCCAGAAGTTTTTAACACAAATTTTCTACAGCCGTTTCACGTTGTTTCTTTGCAACAAAGGTTTGAACGATGTTTGGAATGAGAAGCGCTATCCCCTCCTTTTGGAAGGCTGGTATCCCCTCTACTTAATACGATATGGTAGTTTGCTTCAATGGTCAGTGCGAGGCTGACTATATGGGGCATACCATTCAGTCCTTGGAGGTTAGATTTTCTCAACCCACCTGTTCAATATGTAGGCACTAAGAATGGCCAACATCTGAACATTTATAAGCTCATAAGTCAACTATTGGTGAGCATTTATTGCAGTGGCAAATCTGTGCTGGAAGGTTCATAGATGAAGCTTTCTCTATTTTGGATGCTTAAAGACATTTAAAAATTCTATTAATGTATATCAACCCTCTCTGAGTAAACAAAAGGTAACTTGTAACTGATGAGAATGTTTCTTCCTCTGGTTTCTTTTTCTCCTCTTCCCCCATAATTTTTATTTTTATTTATTTTGCTCACTCTTAATAATTATGGTCTTATATAGACTTTTCCTCTCTTTGATTTGCCGACGATTACTGTGAAAAGTGTCAGCTAAAAGACATCTCGAGTTCGTATCTTTAATATCAGGATATGTTTTCTCCGTGATAAAAGCGTTGTCAAATGCTAATTCAAAATGCAAGTTCAGTAAGCCAATTCAACGCAGATTTAAAAAAATAATAAACAAACACTTATTTGTTTACAAATCAAAGTACTGTTCGTCTTCATCAGGATAGACAGTTTTTTTTTTTTCATCTTATTTATCCCTCGTGGTATGATGCCATAAAGAACGGTGGAAAACAACGCTTTTATCATAGAGAAAACTTATCCTTATATAACTTTCACGCACAGCCATACGGGTCTCCTAACCTGGACATTTACTATATCACCGTTTATAACACCGAAAGGCTCTTGTTTTTCTTAGTGGCAAGATGGGCTAAATAAAAAAAAAAAAAAAAAAAAAAAAAAAAAACTATATATCCTGATGAAGACGAGATGACATCTGCGCGAGCCTTTTCTAGTCTCACACAGAAACACAAGTTCACCTCTCAAGCTATATTACTTGTCATACACATACGCGCCCACGTACACACACGTACATATATTCACGTTCGCGTATATACATTTACATTCACGTGTATATTCACACACACGCTAACGCACACACATGTACTCATACGCGTACACGTACGCACACAGATGGACGACGTCACTTCCCCTTTCAAAGGAAATACACACATGCGCAAAAGACACACCGGAAACACCTATAAAAGGAAGAGACAGGCTGTTTCCAGCCCTTTTCAGACCAGCTTTCTAGCTGGGCGGTCTACAGACCGACCGCGTGCCTTTTCGGCATACGCGCGTACTTCACACCACTTGCTACTATGTGGGGCAAAAAGCTAACAGACCGTATGTACACCTTTACACTCTTTCTCTCTCTACATATACAACTTGTCCCTGAGAATACCTTCGCGTAGCTGACTGCTAACATGGCGTACAGCTTAACCCACTATCTTTTCTTTGTCTACACCCTAGACTATCATTCTCATTTCTACTATATATTACTCACTTCTTTTCCCACGTGCGAACAAACGATAGTGACTCGAACGTGAGATGAAAACACATTTCCTTTTTCCTTCGATAATACCAGTCCTCTACAAACGATGGTTACGCCTGCGCGGACATGAACACATGTTATATCTAAAACATTCATTCTTTCAACAGTAAATAAACGACGTTTATCTTATCCATCAATTGAGTTTTTGTTTCCTTCAATTCCATTCGTTTCATTATTTTCTTGTAGCGAGTTAGGGTATTTTATATCCTGGTCCGCAACACATCAAAAAGTACTTTGATTTATAAACAAATGTGTGTTTTTTTAAATTTTTTTTTTTTAAATCTGCGTTGAATTGGCTTACTAAACTTACATTTGTATTTTTTTATCTGCTACTCCCTCGTTACTCCACTTTTTAAAATGTGTTTTAAACATCGATTTGGAGTAAAGAAAAATTTTTTCAAAGTATTTCTTGAATTCCCTTTGTTGTAACTCTTTTTGTTTCTTTAGTAATCTACATATCTATAAAAGTGAAAATGTGTGTGTCTGTGTGTGTGTGTGTGTGTGTGTGTGTGTGTGCACATTTCCCTACCAAATAACTCTGTCAATTTTCAGTCTACAGACTCGAAATTTGGCATAAGGGGTATTGAGATTTGGGAAAATATTTTTAATCGGTTTTCGGACAGAAATTTGGCTGTTAAGAGGGCAAAGTTCAACGATTTTACCTTTAAGAACTCTACCAAACTCCTCCGCCAATTTTGGGTCTAAACACTAGAAATTTTAGATATTAGTTCCTTGGACATGAATCTTACCTTATAATTTGATTCGAGCCAAAAACAATAAATGATAACGGGTCATAATTGGGGTCAAAGTTCTAAAGAAATTGACTTCTGCAGTCTCTACCAAATTACTCAGCCAATTGTTGTCTAGACATTTGAAATTTTACATAAAGTGTATTCAGACATGGAGCAAGCTTTTTAATAGTTTTGCTGAAAATTTGGATTCCAAGGGGTCAAAGTTCAAAAGATTTTACCTTTGCGGTCTCTAGCAAAGTATTAAACCAATTTTGGGTCAAAACATTTGAAATTTTACATAAAGGGTATTCAGACATGCAGCAAGATTTTTAATTAGTTTTTGGGCGAAAATTTGGCTGCCAAGAGGACAGAGTTGACCTTTGCAGACTACCAAACTCCTCCACCAATTTTTGGTCTAGACACTTGAAATTTTAGATATAGGTTACTTGGACATGAGTCAAACTTTTTAATTTAATTTGAGCCCAAAACAAATGTTACAGGGGTTAAAATTGGGGCAAAAGTTTTTAAAAATTCGACCTCTGAAGTCTCTACCAACTTTTCTCTATGGTAGTTAAGGAAGCCTATTATATAGAAAGGCATTACCAGTACATATTCACACTTTTTAAAATATACATATGCACATAAAGTAATGAACAGTATATAGGGCCCGAGCAAAGCTAGGCTGAACTGCTAGTAGAAGTTAAAATTTTTAAATATATATAACAAATACTGACTCAACAGTGGTGTATTACACTACTAAAATAATGTGAATTTCATTATCTTGCATGCTTGTCACCTTACGTTTTATGATTATCATCAATAAAATATATATATATATATATATATATATATATATATATATAGGGGAGGGGAAATAAAAGTATTTAAAACTGTAAATTAAAATTTACAATTAAATTTATTCGATAGAATATTTAAAAAAAAAAAACAATTTTCAAAGTCCTTATTCTGCATAATTTCAAAGAATGCCACTTTTCCTATTGTTCTCATCAGAGGAGAGTACGACATTAGCAAATTATAATCGTAGTAAAGCTAAAATTTGTTGGTTGATGCATTAAATGAAACAATGTATGAAATTTGGTCATAAATTGCAAGAAAACAGTTAAAAAATTTAAAAACAAACAAACAAACCGTGAATAACATTTTAGTGTGGGTAATGACCAAAGCTGTGACAACAGCATATTCTTTTCATGGTTTTGACTCTTGAGTATATATCCGTTAATATCTTATATGCTTTTATATAGACTGATGTGGTTCTCGGTTGATTGACTGTGTCTTATATATATATATATATATATATATATATATATATATACACATGCACATACACGTGAGAGTCAAAATAATATTCTGTTGTCACAGCCCTAGTAATGACTCCCTCATTGGTAATCCGGAAGGCAAAAGAGAAATCCTTTTAAGAAACAAAATATCCAGGATTATAGATTGAATGGCTTAAATTTCAAAATGTGAAAAATCCAGTTAACGTTCATAAAAGATTCCCTGTTTGTTTTTTTTTCCAATTGTTTCATATATATATATATATATTTTTTTTTTAAACTGTTTTTCTTACAATTTATGACCAAATATTATAAATTGTTTTACCAGCAAATTCTAGCTTTGCTACAATAATAATTTGCTAATTTCTTACTGTCTTCTGATGAGATGAATAGCAAGAGTGGCATTCTTTAAAACTCTGTGGAATAAGGACTTTGAAAATTGTTTTTGGAGTATTCTGTCGAATAATGAATTTTAATTGTAAATTTTAATTTATAGTTTTAATTTCTTTTATTCTCCCCCCCCCTAAAATAAGCCCCAGTATCTATTGTGTCTGCATTGAGCTTTTTTTTGTTTTTTGGTTGGGATTAATTCATTAATATATATATTAAATTGAACTTTACTCCTGACTATATCTGGTAAACATTTCTTTTCCACTAAAAAATTAATGTGAAAAGTATAACAGTTTATATCTTTTTTTAATTCATTTTTTATTGAGTGACGTGTAGGAATACAACAGATCTTTGGAAAAATTTTTTTTTTACAAGAATAAAATTTTCGCTGTACTTTCGGTTTTCCTCAGAATACGAAGGGAATGTACCTGTACGAGGGAAAAGATGACAGGAGAAAAAGGTGTAGTCAATGAGAAGGGACCGTGTAAGCATATATATATATATATATATATATATATATATATACACACACACACACACACACACAAACACACACACACACACGAGGTGCCTTCAATGTTTCCAAACTATTATGTACAGGTATTTAAAATTTTCATAGACTCTTGAAAATTCAATATGTTATTGCTATACATCTTATGAGGTAACTGATCATTTGATTTCAGGTTCAAATGAACAGCTACAGCAGAAATTAGAATACACCCTACTAAAAGCTTGATTGTCACGGCTGGTGAATTTCAAAAATGCAATCTAGACGTGAGGACATTTTAAAAGAACGATATGCAATAAAAATTCTGTTTTAAACTTTATAAAAATACCACAGAAACGTATGGAATGCTTTAGACTACTTTCGGAACATCTTGCATGAATGGAGCATTAGTTTTTGAGTGGCATAATAGATTCAAGAAAGGCAGTGAGTCTGTGAGGGATGATGGGAGTTGTGGAAGAGGTAAGGAAGTCAGAACACCAGAGTTGATTGTCCAAATATAGATTTTCATGAGTAAGGACCGTTGTGTGTCTATAGAGACAATAAATGCACTGTTTAATGTCAGTGTGAGAACTGTACACACAATTATTCAAAGAGGATGTGGAATATTTGAGCAAAGTTAGTCCAAAGGCTGCTCCATCCTTGTCACAGACTATTTGACCAAGATAGGCATCAAGACAATTCCTCACCCCACATTATAGTCCAGACCTTGCTCCCTGTAACTTTGGTTATTCCTTAAGCTCAAGGAAAACATTAGAGGCTGCTGGTGTGAGACAATTAAGGAGATGAAACAGTCTGTAATGAGGGTCATTAACACACTCACATAAGAGGACTTCCATATGGGCCTTCTAAAAGTTTTTGGAACAAGTGCATTACAGCCGGAGGAGATTACTTCGAAGGAATCTAAAGATTCATGTTTGTACTATCAAGAAAAGTACCCATACGAAAAAAGTCTGAAAACTTATTGAAAGCAACTTATGTTTTTTTTTCTTTTTTTTTTTTTTTGTGTGTGTTGATGTTTTAAACGATAATACTGTTATTAGCGTCTCCAACCTTGGAGATCTAAGAAAATGTTTTTCCTTAGAAGATTGCTTATAGTTTTGGGACGTAAACAAATATTACTAATTTATTATTTTACTTATAGTAATTGTTCGTTGATTACTGTTTATATATATCTTTTTTTATTAGATGCACGCTTTAAAATAAATAACGCCACAAAGGTTGACAAAATCTGTGGGCGTGTATGTTTGCTTAAAAACAACCGCAGCATTTCTAATGTGTAAGCTTGTTTGAAAGCAACAGATTGACCCAAGGGGTCACAGGTGATCTTAGTTATTTATCAAGTTTCAATTTTCAAGAGGATGGGCGTAATTTTCAAGGCTCAGTGAATTCCATTTTTTTTTAATTTCATTTTTATGTATGTTAAAAAACAAAAACAAAATTCCAACGATTTTAAAAAAAATTAAATTCCCAAACAATTAATTTGCTCTAAGACTCCACAGCCTCGCAAGCCAGTTCCTTGGCAATTATCGTAACTCAAAGCATAGTGTGTGCGTGGGGGGGGGGGAGTGAAAGGAGTTGCTAAGAGTACTCTTTCCTATCTTGACAGAATACAAAACCGTCTTCGAAATCTAGTAGGCGAGGACATTTCCTCCCAACTTTTTCTCTTTCTCACAAAAGAGACGTTGCAAGTCTGATCTATCATTTTTTTTTTCATGGTGGGTGCTTGACTGAGCTTCAGTCTATGATCCCCTCTTTGTAAAATATTTGCAACAAATACTTGTCTATCTACAACAACTATCAATATTTTTCATTACTCTCTATCGGTACCTAAAACTAAATGAAAATTCCATGAACCTTTCTTTCCTATAACTGTCCGTCTGTGGAATAGAATGCCAATTGTATAAAAATATAAAGTTTTGTTTAAATAAAACAACATTACCAAACGAATATGGTTGAACACATCAGCTAAAATATCTTGATCTTTAATGATGTGTTTGTGGCCTTTTTTCACCAGCATATTACTTTGATTTTCAACATTTCCCTAAACTGAAATATATATATATATATATATATATATATACTAACTTACTAACTAGCTCTACCTACGTATTGAGCACTTTTGAAGTAAATACTTAAAGTTTATGCATAAATCTATACTTTCGTATATTAATTTCATGTGAGTAAATTAAGTAGTTATATATATATATATATCATGTATCCACACAAAATATTATATAGAGATATTTTTATGTCGAATTTCAGTATTTAATTCAACAGTGCTCAATAGATAAGTAGAGCTAGACAACAAGATATAAAAATATATTTATGGCAATTAAGCTACACTGAATCTTTAGCGTTTCGTCTCCATAGAGAATCATCACAATAAAATGACCTTTTTCTCATATCTATCTATGCCATTTTAGCCTGACGATATATTTTTTATAACCCCTATATATATATATTTAAAATTTAATTTTTGGCAAAAGTTACCAAATCTACATTGACTTATAATTATGCGTTTGTCTCAGTTTTGTGGTAGAATTTTTAATCTAATCTTCCAAAGACTATAGATCTACTTGATCTGAATATTCTCACCCCAAGTCTACAGATGTATTCATATCAGTGTAATGGATTTATTTTATTTTACCAATTTTCAACCAACTTCATTGATTGGATCTTGTGATCACGTGACTACATCTTCATTCATAAACATCACTTTATTTCGAACATTAGTTTTCGCTAAACAGCAAGGTTTATAAAATGTTAAAAAAAAAAAAATTGTTAATTATCTTCCTCTGAAAAAAAAAAAAAAAGGCATTTCTTTTTTAAATCTCCATGGAATAAGGAAATGAATCATGTATTCCTTGTTTGTGAACAATAAATTTTGCAAATGTTATTTGCGTAATTTAATTCTCCTCACATATATAAAGAATTCCACTTTCGAAAATAAGCGTTGTTGCCAGAAGAGGTCTCGAGTTATTAAACACTAGAAGACCGAAACATGCTCATGCCTGTGTATCAACAAATTCCTGCTTATGTAAAGGCAAATTATATATATATATATATATATATATATATATATATATATATGATTTTCAGAATGTGAGAGATTGTATATAATAAATTCCACTACCAAACGACGTCGCAGCCCACAAGAGCCATGACAGTCAAAGAACCGGAAGTTCAAGACTCGAGTTTCGCCCTCATTTGGGCCCATCAGTTAGACACATCCGAACTCAGGGTTCGAAACCCGAGCCTCTTGCATGCAAGGCAAGGGTTTCGAATCCTGAGTTCGGATGTGTCTAACTGATGGACCCAAATGAGGACGAAACTCGAGTCTTGAACTTCTGGTTCTTTGACTGTCATGGCTCTTGTGGGCTGCGACGTTGTTTGGCTGTGGAATTTATTATATATATATATATATATATATATATATATATATATATATATATATATATATAAAATGTTTCTCTACCTAATCAGTACTGGGGAAATAAAAGAATCGATCGATGCTGTCAGAGTAAACATTCGTGAAGGCGAGCACGAATTCGGAATATTTAGAATCGGCACGCGAAGTGTGTGGACACGTGTCGATGGCAGCTGCTGTTATCGTTCTAAAACGAAAACTGCATTAAACAGTCAAAAACCATCACTCCTAAGACACTACTGCACATAACGGAAAAGTACTGGATTGCGCCAACCGTGAAACGCAAAAGTAAAAAAATAAAACATCCCAAGAAAACAGACACAAATACCTACAAGACATACGTGTTATCTGCTAAGACAAGTCATAAAAAAAAAGAAAGAAAAGAAAAACAGAACAAATGGAAAACGTTTCTTATTTTAACTTATTTTTTTTTTTTTTTTTTTTTTTTTTTTTTTTTTATATGAGGATTGATGATTCATACAATTTGGATTATTCGGATTACTGTTCTCATCTTGAGTGTTATTCTCACAACACTTTGATCAATGTAACCTCCGATCTTCTTCATGTGTATATTAACAAACTTGGGAATCCGTAAGGACTCGTGGCATAGTAAATAAAGTACTTGTCAAAATTTGGTTTTCTTATGAGATGATCATCTTTATTATTTGTTTGGTTGGTTTTACAGCAATGCAACCTTTTAGGTCATTTTATGCTGAAAATTGTTTAGGGTTTTTTCCAATGGGATTGATGTATAGATATTAGAAAAGTTAAAGTGATTTTTGTCATAACATTTATAATATGTTTTTTTTTTATTACTAGAAGTTTTTGTTTTATTGTGTTGATGGGTTACTTTTGTATTTGTTCAAATTGTGAGTTTCATCTTTTAGAAAAGTTTTAGTATTTGATTTTTTGTGCTTTGGATGCTTGACATTTATATTTCGTTGTAATAGTACTTCAACAATTTAGCCATTCGATATCAATATTATTATTATACTGTTGTATATTATATTTAAGGGGTTTTTTTTTTTGCAGAGGGAGGTTATAGTCTTTGGAAGGTTCGTGAGTAGGTTTGCAATTAGGGTTTTTTGTCTTTTATTTTTGATTGCTATGATGGCAGATTGAGAATCGGTAAAGATGATGAACTTTGAGACTTTATTTTCTTTGACTAGGTCTAGGGCCAGATTTATAGCATTGATTTCTGCACTGAAGATTGAACAACTTTTTGGGAGGTATTTTGTTATTTTGCTTTCTTTTTATTTATTATGGCTGAACTAGTTGTGTTGTTTTGCTTGGATCTGTCTATATAAATACAGATGTGTTCAGGGTATTTTTCTATGATTTCCCTAAATTTTTCTTTGAAGTTTATAGGAGGAGTTGTTGTTTTTTTTTTTTTTTTTTTTTTTTGTATTTACGGAGGTTTAAGTCTATTATCGGGTTTATGATTTTCCATGGAGGTGTTTTAAGGAGAACAGTTTTATGGATTTGATTTGTTGGTATATTAGCTTCCTTGCAAATTGGTTTCATTCTTAATCCAAAGGTTTTTATTGCATTTTTGTTTTGGTTGAAGAGGTTTTCACAATTTGATTTCAGGGTGCTGTTATGCGCAGGTTGCTAGGGTTTGCAATTAATTTAGTGTAGTATCTTAGAGCTAGGTTGAGGCATCTAAGATCTGGAGGAGTTTTGTCTACTTCTGCATAAAGACTTTCCACAGGGGAGGGTTGAAAAGCCCCTAGTAATAACCTTAGTCCAGAGTGATAAACTGGGTAGAGTGCTTTCAAATATGATTTTCTGGCGGATTGATATATGTAGCAGCTGTAGTCTAGTTTAGATCTGATTTGTGTTCTGTGTATTTTGAGAAGAGTTTCTTTGTCAGCTCCCCAGTCTGTGTGGGTTAGGACTCACAGGACTTGTAGTGATTTACTGCATTTATTTTTTACATAGTTAATGTGTGGTTTGAAAGTTAGTTTTTGGTCAAAAGATGGTTCCTAGATATTTATATTCTTTTAAGAAAGGAATTTTTCCCCTTCGATTTGTAGAGATGGGTCGTTGTAGAGTTTTCGTTTATTGCAGAAATGGATGCATTTGGATTTGGTTTTTGAGAATTTAAAGACATTTACAGTTGTTCATTTATTGATTTTATTTATATTGTGTTGGAGTTTTCTTTCGAAGACGTGGATGTATTTGGATGCATAGCTAATAGAGCAATCATCCACATATAGGGAGCTGTATATATCGGGGAGAGTTCTTTTATTATATCATTGATTTTTATGCTGAACAGGGTAGTTGATAAAATGCTGCATTGAGGTACACCTTTTTCTTGATTTTTGGGGTCTGACGAAGTTGATGCTATGTGGACTTTAAAGGTTCAGTCTGTTAGAAAGTTTTGGATGAAATTGGGTAAGTGGCCTTTCAATACTATGTAGTGGAGATCTTTAATGATACCATATTTCCACGTGGTGGCATAAGCCTCCTCTAGGTAAAGAAATATAGTGATTACATGCTGTTTCTTAATGAAGGCTTCCCTAATATATGTTACTAGATTGATATGATCAATGCATCGATTTTTTTGGTATCCGCATTGATTTTTTGAAATGATATTGTTTGTTTCTAGATACCACATTCACCGGAAGTTGATCATTCTTTCTTTGCATAAGCAACTTGTTAGAGCAATAGGTCGGTAGTTTTCCGGATTTGATGTATCTTTTTCCAGTTTTGCTATGGGAATTATTGTGGCTTGTTTCCATATTTTGGGAATTTTTTTTTCTATCCATATTTTGTTGAACATTTGTACGAGAAGTTGTAGTGATTCAGGAAGTATATTTTTTAAGAAACTGTAGTGGATCTCATCCGGTCCCACAGCTTAGTTGTGGGATTTTTCTATGGCATCTTTAAGTTCATCTAGTGAGAAGGTCTCGTTGTAGGGTTCTTTGTTATTGGAGTCAAAGTATATTTTATATTTTTCCTGATTTTTCTTTAGTGTGGGAATTGTTTTTTGCATTGTTTCGATGATGAATTGTCAGCGGAAGTTTTGGCCAGTGTATCAGCTATATCTTTGTTTTCAGTTATTTTGTTGTTTTTAGTGAGGAGGTGTTTGTTTGGGTCGGGATTATCTTTCCTGGAAATTTTTCTAATCATTTTCCAGATAGTTCTAGGTTTGGTGGAGGTGTTGATTTGATTGATGAATTGTTGCCAACAATTTTATTTTGTTATTTAATTGGAATTCATTATTGAGATGAGTATTGTTTTTATTAATTTTATTTATTGCGGACGATTATTCTCATCTTTTTTTTTTTTTAGTTGTTTCACGGAGCCCGTGGCGTAGTTGATAGAGACGTTGAATCTCTACAGTTCCAGGTGAGAATTGTCTGAAGATAGCGGTTTCAATCCTACTCAAAGCCGGCTAGAGGCTTACTTGGCCAAAACATGGGGAGACGACAACAACTACAGAAGGCAGTAATTGCAGTGGATGCAGTCAGGAGATTCAGAGTTCCTACCCATCGCAATTACCACCTGAGGAAGGCCAGAGGAATAGTTGGCCGAAACTTTGTGAAACAACTAAGAAAAAGATGAGGATAATGGTCCGCAATAAAATGAATTTTGTTTTGATTCCTTGATTGTTTTATGTGCTTTTGCTCTTTGAGGTTATTGGTTATTGGTTATGGGTTGCTTTTTGAGTTTTCTTAGCGCTGCTTTTCTTTTTCTAATGGCATTATTGCATTCTTGGTTGAACGATGGTTTGTTCTTTTTATTTGGAGGGCAATTTTTGGCGGTGCATTCTTTAGCTATTAGGATTAGGGTTCGGGTGAAGTCTTCCATTGATTGGATTTTATGTTCTATTAATTGTTGTTTGAATATAATCCAGTTTGCTCTGTTCATATTCCATCTTGGTATGTTGTTTTAAATAGCACTATTGTAGTCAATTATAATGGAAAAAATGATTACTTCCACAATATTTCATGTATAATCCAGGAAGCTTGATGGGTCACACACGGTTAGATCAATGACACTGGTTGTACCACTTGTTGGATTTATGTAGCTGGGTTCTTTTTCGTTGAGAAGGCATATGTTGTTATTGTTTATAAATTGTGCGATTTTGTTTCCTTTGGAGTTAGTTGGTTTGCATCCCCATAAAGTGCTATGGTTGTTAAAATCTCCTAGAAGGATGAAGGGCGAGAGTAATTGTTTGATCAGGTTTTCTAATTCAGTATTATTCATTGGGGGTAAGTATGGAGAGCAGATTGTTAGAGTTTTTTGGAGTGTGATCTGAGCTGCGACTGCCTGGAAATTGGTTTGGATAGTAACTTTGCTCTCTAGAATGTTGTTTCTCATTAGAATTGACGTGCCTCCATCGTGGATATAATGATACTGTTCGTAGTTTTTTTGTTTTTAGGTGGTTATTGTGTTGTAAAAATGTCTCTTGTAGACAGATGACTGCTGGTTTGTATAGTAAAACGAGTATAAGTAGTTCGTTAAAATTAGGGTTAATACCTCGGCAATTCCATTAAATGATAGTTTGAGTTTTTTTTTGTGTGTTGTGTTATTTTATCTGTCGGGAGGGGGGGGTCTTCTACCTCCATCTCCTCCAATGTTCCTATTTTATTTCCTCCTCTTGAGGTTGATTGGGATCTAAATCTTGGTTTGTCATTTGATTTTTCTTTAATTTTCGTTTTATTGAATGATGATGGTGCTGTTTTATTTGGTTTGTTCATAAGGGTTGCTTTCATTTGGTATGTTTTTTTTCTTTTTCTTTATGTGGTTTAATTTGGGCTTTTTGGTTTGTTCGTTCTGTTTTTTTTTTTGTTTTTTGTTTTTTTTGTACTCTCTTTTGTAGGTTGATTCATTCCAGTGTTCCGGATTAGTGTTTTGATTTCTTTCATTAGGTCTTTTATTTCTTATCAATTGAGATAGTTCTTCAGTTTTTATTTCTGGAGGATTTTTTGTATATCTTTGACAACTTTGTTTTTTTTTTTTTTGTTTGTTTGTTTATTTCAGCTTTCTTGGTTACTTCTGAGTATCTTGTTTTCATGATTTTTCTGGCCTTAGGGAAGGCTATGTTTTCTGTACTTTATTGTTGTTATTTCTTTTAGTCATATTTTGCATCCTTTGAAGTCAGCTGAATGGTTTTCATTACAGTTTGTGCATTTTTTTTTTTTTTTTTTTGCAGTCACTATGCTTTGAATTTTCGCCACAGCAATCTTACACAGATTGGTGATTTGGTGCATTTGGATTGGTGATGTCCAAATTGTTTAGAATTGTAGCACCTTGGAATGTATTTCTCAACGTTTACTTTTAGGTATCCAATTTAAATTTCATTTGAGGTATTTGTGGAGTCAAAGGAGAGTATATATGTATTTGTCAATATAGTTTCTCCATTTCGTTTTATACTTATTCTTTTTACTTCTGTAACCCTTTGGGATGAAAAGTTAGATAAAATTTCCTCAGAGCGATTTGCTAATTCATTGCATCTAATGACTTCTTTTGGGGAGTTTAGGTGTGGGTGGGGATAAGTTTTGATATTGTTAAAAGTTTGCCATTTAAGAATTTATTTTGCTTGTGTTTTTTTGTTTCAAATCAATAATCGTTTAATCATTTAGGGTTTTATTTTTTGAGAAAAATTTTTTCCAAAAATTTTTTCTTCATTGTGAAAGGTGAAATTTTATTTATTTCGTTTTTTTTTTTAAAGTGTTTCCATTACTAAAAATATTGTTGAATTTTCTTTGATTGAGCATTCCTGTTCATCCTCTGAACTTAAAATGTCGGCAACATCAGAAAACCTTTTTTGTTTTGATGGGGGGGGGGTGCGGGGAATAAAAGCCATAATCAAAATATTTTTTTCATCATTCTTGTTCCCCACCCACCTCGGAGCCCTATATGAGAAGTGCCTGGGGAACAACCTATCCGCCCAGGCTCAACAGTGATACAAGCATGATGTACTCGATTTCAGTGTTGATGTAACTATGGGATACATAGTAATAAGGGATTTGCAGTCATGTCATTAATATATTCACTTTGCTGAGTGACCCTTTCCACCATATAAGTGCTATTTGTGGGAAGGAGATAAGCATATTGGGTTAACGATAGATTTTTGGAGTGGGCAATATATGGCACAGCTTGATGTGACCAGTCGATTGATCAGATCGGACCCTTCCGACCGACCGACCACCCCGTCTAGCCTAATAAGGGTCAAAGTGGTGTGTTGAGAAGTGGGATGCTAAATCCTGACCTCCAAGTCCCTCCACCACCAGGATCCCATCCTAATGGCATTATGGGTCACTACCTATGGCAAACAGGTAGCCCCATCGAGGGACTTTTACTTTCTGCTGGGGAGCAGTCGGCATATTCTGATGCCCTGCCAACGGGGTCTATTTTATTTTTTTTTATTTTGGGCTTTGCAGAACATGCTTTAGTTGTGCAAAAATTAAAAAAGAAAAGACAAAAAACAGAAAGGTGTTAATTCTTTAGCTATTAGGATTAGGGTTCGGGGATAAATACCATCGAGAGTAGAAAAAAAAAGAAAGAAAAGAAAAAAAAAAAAGAAAGAAAAGAAAAAAAAGAAAGAAAAAAAAAGAAAAAAAAGAAAAAGAAAAAAAAGAAAAAAAAAGAAAAAAAAAAGAAAAAGGAAATAAAACCCCAAATCAATCAAGTAAATAAAAGAGTATTATTGAATTATTTATTATTTGTTTATTTATCTGCTTACAATGACTGTACATTCCTGCATTGTCAAGCTTTCAAAAGCATCTATTGCACGCTCTCTCTCATATATACATACATACATGGAATGTTATATCTGTAAATGTTTAGAGCAATTTCTGAAGGAAATTTTAAGTGAGAGAGATCAAAACATAGCAGAGCAAAAAATGAAATCTAAAAGAAAAAGTACCTCGATCTCATTATACATTTTAAATGATAATTAAGAAAGATTTTTTTTATGTGTATTATATTGTCTGTATTCGGTGCATGAACAACTAATTTTTAATGTTTTTTGGTTAAATATCTGGTATAGACGGTTGTCCCACATTGAAATGCACATCTATAAACTCCAGGGGAAAAAATCCCAATGTTGATCTCATTCCCCAGTTGGACAGCAAATATCGACTAACCCTCATTTGAAAATCTAATATATAAAATTCAATTAGTCGGATTTTCAAAATTAAACCTAAGTAGCAATATATTTGACAAATCGATTCTTGATCCTAACTAGTCTGTGAAATATGGAAATATTAGCTGAGAATCCTCACATTATATATATATATATATATATATATATATATATATCAAGTAATAGCATTCGTGTGTGTACAACTCTCCTACAGTCCACACCACTGGATCGATCACGATCAAACCTGGCATGATGATGGTCTCCGTAATGATGGTCTCGGTAAACTCATAGTTTTTAACATTGGTTGGTTCCTGGGCCCCTTGAGTAATCTTGCTCCAACCCCTGAACCCCATATTACTATTTAAAATTTTTTTTTATTCTTTTAAAGAATGAAATAAAGTAAAGTAAAATGCCATATTTAATTTTGAATGAATATCCAGTGCAGACCCTCACAATCCTGATGTACACTCTTTGATCGCAATGAAATATACTCATTCAAGAATCATGGGTAATGCAGTTTTACATATGACATCTGCATATACTTTGTGATTGCCGTAACTGTCATCCATTTCTTTTTGAAAAGCTAAATGAAATGGCAGCGCGTCTACACAACAGTATTGCATTAACATATAAAAGAAGGTTCTGATTGCAATTTATGAAACAGACAAGAAATAGTCAAAGCAGATAAGGACTTGAAAGCCGTCAAAAAAAAAAAAAAAAAAAAATGTAAAAAGGCAGACGACACTAACCATGCGACTACAAAACCAAAAGTGTTAGGGTTCCAAAAAATTTTAGCTACTCACAAAAGAAATTCCCCCTCAAAATTCTTAAACCAATAATTAACATTGAATGAGGGCTAGAGGTGATTAACCCTAATCATATAATCATAAATCAGGGAAAGAATGAAAAAGTAATTTCATTTAATTTAGGCACTGATTAATTGTTTGATCTGTTTTGTATATCACAATCAAAACCATTTGTAGAAGTACCAAAAATATGGCTGCGATTATTTTTTATTTTTATTTATTTATTTTTTTTACAGGGGAATCACTTCTTATCAAGGCTCAAAGGCAAGGGTTAATAAGTGTCAGGTGGTCGGTGAGACAAAGCTGTAATGATTTGTAGTGGGTAAAATTAGATTTAAGAAAACCGCTCAACAAGAAATTGTTTGCAGTGGACTCGAGAAGGACCATGTTGTAGTCAGCTGAAAAGTAGCCCTGCAGTAGAGAGTTCCACAGGCAGGCAGTTCTACGGGGGAAAAAAAATATTCACAGAATTTGAATTTAGTTTTAGGCACAAATAGTGTAGAGGAAATTGTTGACTGCGGTTGTAGATAGATGAGTGTTGTGACTATTTTGCAGTGGGGGGGGGCATAGATTGAAGACCTCAGTTGAGCACCTGCCATGAAAATATCAATAGAGAAAAGATAGGCTCGCAATGTATCTTCTGTGGAAAAGAGTTTGCAAGGAGAAGAAAGGGACATCACCTACTAGGTTTTGAAACTAGTTTTAAACCCTGCCAAGGCAGGAAAGAGTAGTCTAAGCAATAACTCCTCCCCAGACGCGTGGCGAGAGTACTCCTTAAAAATTTCATTTCCTTTCAGAACCCCCCCCCCCCTCAAATTTATTATATTTTTTCATTTGTGATTGTTACAATGTGTGTGTGTGTGTGTGAATTTGTTTACAAAAAAAAAAAAAAATCACTGAAATGGCTTTAAGTGTTTTTTATTATTTTATTTCCATTTTTGTTTTTTTAAATTGAAATTTGGTTGAGTGAGAAATCAGACGAAACACTAAAGAGGTCAAGTCACTTAGTAGACAACTACAGATAATAGTAATTATCGTACACAATTTTCATTGTTGGGGTAAGGTATAATTAAACTTGATCAATTTGTCACAGGCATTTTATTTAAGCTAAATCTCAATTATCCTTCACTGTACCTATCAAGAGTTATATAATAGAAGATATATTGGCAGCAGCATTGTCTCTTTAACAGGCACAGCTGGAGTCCCATTGACACGTAGCTGCTCATTGGCCAGTGTGATCTCTCTATAATAGTAGCAATAGTTGTCATTTTTTCATCTTTTTAGTTGTAATAATGATAGCAATTAAAAAGAACAGCAACTCCATTATTTACTCTGGGCTGCATATTATTTACTTCTTTTAGATTTTTTACAGCAAGATGATTGTATCTTCTCAGCCACCTCTTGTAAGGGTGGTGGAAGAGCCTCAGAAAAAAAGCAATGGCTCACTTTGATGGTGACCATCATATCTCACTTTTTTGTTACAAGTATTTTTATTTCATTTTTCATCGTAATTATTAATACTTGTGCAATAAAAGATATATTGGCTCCCTTCCATCTCTGTCCTGGATATGACATCTGATGGTGATGCTCCAATTTGGGAACTTTGGGGAGAGTAGGATCACCAGTTAGTTGCTATTTTTTCCAGGTCCACTCCATCCCAAAGTGGTAATACTTTACAGGTTTCTATCTATTAATTTTATTTATTGCGGACTATTATCCTCATCGTTTTAGTTGTTGTTTCATGACGTTTCGGCCAACTATTCCTCTGGTCTTCGTCAGGTAGTAATCGCGACGGGATAGGAACTCCGAATCTCCCAACTGCATTCTCAGCAATTACTGCCATCCATAGTTGTCGTCTGACCACGTTTTTGGCCAAATAAACCTCTGGCTGGCTTATGTAGGATTGAAACTGCTACCTTCAGACAATTCTCATCAGGCCCCATGGCACAGTGGATAGAGACGTTGAATCTTTACGGTTCCAGGTGAGAATTGTCTGAAGCTAGCAGTTTCAATCCTACCCAAAGCCGGCCAGAGGCTTACTTGGCCAAAAACGTAGTGAGACTTCAACAACTATGGATGGCAGTAATTGCTGAGAATGCAGTTAGGAAATTCGGAGTTCCTATCCCGTCGCGGTTTTCCCTCGACACTAGCGCACAAGTGCAGGTGTTTGGTGACTTCAATGTCCACCACAGCAACTGGCTAGGATTTTCTACTCACACAGACACAGCTGGTATGACTACATATAACTTCTCTATACCTCATTCCCTATCACAGATGGTTACGTTTCCAACCCGTTTCCCAGACCAGCAAGAACGACACGCATCACTTCTAGATCTGTTTCTGAACACAGTTCCCGATGATTGTGTTACGAAAGGCCACAGCTCATTTGGGAATGCTGATCATGTAGTGATAATAGTTGAAATAGCCCTAAATTTTAAAGCCAAAACTGAAGAGCCACTGCTCAAAACAATGCGATATTATCAAAAAGCCTGACTGGGAAGCCATCAGAGATCTCATCAGGGATGCCCCATGGCAAAATATCTTTTCACTTCCCGTTGAACAGTGTGCAAATGAGACCACTGAATGGTTCAAAACAGCAATTGAAGCACATGTTCCCACACGGAAATTTTATAGCAAGCCCCACTCTCCCCAATGGTTTACTTCTACTTGTGCAGCTGCCATTGCACTAAGGCAGCATGCGTACCACAAATTTAACCGACATAAGTCCAGTTCAAACAGGCAGAAGTATATAGAAGCTAGAAGTAACTGTAAGAAAGAAATAGCGACAGCTAAGAGAGAATTTACTGAAACCACCAAAAAACGCATCGAAGCACAGAAATTAGGAACCCACGACTTTTGGAAAATCTACAACAGTGTATTAAATAATGGGCAATCAACAATCCCCCAACTATCCAACAATCATGAGATGTTTGCTCAGCAACTGAGAAAGCTAATATGCTTGTCAGTCGGTTTGCCTCCAACTCCACACTGCCATCTGCCAACCACCCCCTCCCTGACTTTCCTTTGCGGACAGACGCCACACTAGACGATCTGAAAATCACCCCTGCTCAGATGCATGCTATCATAAGAAATCTTGACACTGCAAAAGCATGTGGACCTGATCTCATCCCGGCTGTGCTATTAAAAAAGTGCTCAGCCAAAGTAGCTCCAGTTCTCTCCAAACTTTACAACAAATGCCTTAATGAATCTTGCTTTCCTACCTGCTGGAAAACTGCTTCTGTAGTGCCAATTTTCAAGAATTCTGGTGAAAGAACTGACCCAGTAAATTATCAACCCATTAGTCTCCTCTCACTTTTCGCCAAAATATTTGAGACAATAATTAACCAAGCTCTAGTCCATCACCTTACAGATGCTAAACTTCTGACTGACCAACAATATGGATTTAGGCAAGCCTGTTCCACAGCAGGCATCCTAACTGTAATCTCTGAACGTATATACCAGTCACTGGACAAAGCGGATGAGGGTAGAGCAGTAGCTCTAGATATATCTAAGGCTTTTGACAGGGTATGGCATGAAGCTCTTCTCAGGAAAATCAGATCATATGGTATCACTGGTAGAATACATGACACAATTAAATCCTTCTTAGATAAGAGAAAGATCCAGGTTGTCCTCGACGGTCGTACATCTAAACAATACGATATAAATGCGAGAGTGCCTCAGGGGTCTATCCTGGGACCTCTGTTATTCCTAATATTCATAAATTACCTCCCTGACAAAATTGCCTGCGAGATGGGTATATATGCTGACGACACCACACTCTATAACAGACACAACAGGAAAACAAATGAACACGTATCTAAAGAAATGGCAAAAGCACTAGAGGATGACCTCTGATCTGTAGTGGAATAGGGACATAAATGGATGGTCACATTCAATGCTGCCAAGACTAAACTCGTTTCCTTCAATAATTACAAGAAACCTTCTCTACCACTAATAGCAATGGCCAAAGACTCTTTATCTGAAAGTACATCCTTTAAACTCCTCGGCCTAACGCTCTCAGGAAACACGAGTTGGAACAATTACATCAAGAGTATCACCAGGCCCGCTGCGAAGAAAGTAGGTTCTCTCTACCGTGCTAGAAAGATACTAACGCCCGAAAGTATCCTATACCTCTATAAGGCCACCGTTCGCCCATGTATGGGGTATTGGTGTCATATTTGGGCTGGTGCATCTACCACTAATCTCTCACTCCTAGACAAGGTTCAAAAGAGTCGCCAATCTGTCATCTAAACTTCACCCTCTGTCCCATCGACGAAATGTTGTATTCCTCTGCCTTTTCTACAAGTACTTTAGTGGTGAATGCTCTGACGAACTGCAAGCACTTGTGCCCCCTCAATGTAAATACCCCCGACAAACCAGACAAGCAGCTAAATCCCACCCCTTCACAGTAGAGATTCCTAGATGTAAGAGAGCCTTCTACTCCAGTTGTTTCTTCCCCAAGATAGCTAGACTTTGGAATTCCCTGCCGGGTCCCTGCTTCCCTAACTATACTGACATGCAAAAGTTCAAGTACAACGTGAACCGACATCTTGCTGCCAAACTCCTTACACAGTACCCCAGATGCCTATGTCCCTGATAGTAGCCCCCTACAACAAAGTGGCAATATGCCTTGTCTGGGGTGAAAATGTAAAAAAAAAAAAAAAAAAAAAAGAAAAAAAAGTTGTCCGAAACGTTGTGAAACTAAGAAAGATGAGGATAATAGCCCGCAATAAATAAATTAATAAATAATACTCATCTCAATAATGACTCCAATTGAATAATATATAGGTTTCTACCGATTGTATATTTGGATTATTCAGACTACTGTCCTCATCTTGAGTGTCATTTTCACAATGTTTCGGTTGATTTAATACCCAACCTTCTTTATAATCGCCACGATGTTGCATCCTGTACCTGTTTTACAAATACTTTAATAGTATGTATTCTGATGAACTCCCAACACTTGTGGCCCCCTTAGCATACATATTTCTCAACTAACCTGATAAGCATCAAAATCCCACCCCTTCACCGTTGAGATCCCTAGATGCTGGAAAACCTTCTACTCTAACAATTTCTTCTCACAGACTGCTAGACTTTGGAAATCCCTTCCTGTTTCTTGCTTCTCTGATTATACTAAGTTTAACTGTACTGCAAATAGACATCTTGTGATTCAACTCCTCACATAGTCACCTATAGACATGATCCTAGTTAGTAGACTCATGTGTCCAAGTGGCACTACACCTTGTTTGGAGTGAAAAGGAGTACAAATAAACAAACAAATAAATAAATAAATAAATAAAATTCAATGAATTGAGAAATAATGGTAAGAGGAACTCCGGTGTCAATTTTGGTAAAAATAATTAAAAATCTAGATTCATTTCATTCATGTGCTGTCCTTCGTGTCCGAAGACGACTTACTGTGAACCATCATTCTCCATTTGTCACGGTCGTGACTGAGGGTCTGCCAGCTTCCAGTAGGGATCAACCTGTCCTTTAGATTTCGTTTGACGGTGTCACGAAACCTGAGCTTAGGTTTGCCTATGTCTCGTACCTCATCCTCCAGTTGTGAAAACAGTATCTGTTTTGGTAGTCGGGAGTTCTCCATTTTGTTTATGTGCTCTGCCCATCTCAGGTTTTTCCAGATGAACAGGTCATACATGCTTGGGAGGTTGGCTTGTGATAGGATCTCCCTGTTGCTGACAAAGTCATACCACTTGACATTTAAAATCTGCCGGAGGTGTCTCATCATATAGGTGTTGAGCTTGCGGGCTACCAGTTTGTATACTGGCCAAGTTCTGCACCGTATAAGAGTGACGAGAGGACGATGGCGCGATACACCAAGCATTTAGTTCTGAAAGTCAGGTCTTTATTTTGCCAGACCTTCTGTTTGAGTTTTCAATAGGATATGGAGGCGTTAGCCATTCTTATAGCAATCTCCTCGTCCATTTTATTGTTGTTCATGACCGTGGTCCCTAGGTATTGGAATTTGCTGACATTGTAAAGCTCTTGGTCTTGAATCTTAATTGATTGGCTTGTTGCTGGTGATCCAGGAGATTGTTGGTACATCATTTCGGTTTTCTTGATGTTAATCTTCAATCCGAAGGCCTTGGCTGATCCTGCAAAGCGAGTTATTATGTCCTGAGCATCCTCGTGACTATGCGCTATAAATGCAGTGTCATCAGCAAACATGAGCTCCTGTACGAGTATCTTTGTTGTTCTATTTGCGGATTTTTATGCATTGACATTGAAAAGGTCTGCTTCCGGCCTAGATCGTATAAAAACACCCTTATCACAATTTCTAAAGGCATGCCGAAGCACAAATGACAGGTAAAGTGAGAAGAGGATTGGAGCGAGGACGCAGCCCTGTCAGACACTATTCTGCACGTCGAAAGGATCAGAGAGTTCGCCCTTCAGCTTAACTGTGGCTTTCATGCCTGAATGAAGGGCTCTGACAAGGCTGGTGAAGTGTGCAGGAAAGCCAAGCTTCAGCAAGACTTCCCAAAGAGTGCTTTGATCCACCTGAAAGCCTTCGTAAAATCCACAAAGATCATGTACAGCTCCATATTTTGTTCCACACACTTTTCCTAGATCTGTTTGAGTGAGAAGATCATATCCGCTGTGCCTCCGTTAGCACGGAATCCACCTTGTGCCTCAGGTAGCAGCATGCGCTGTAAGCCTGTTCAGGAGAATATGAGCGAACACTTTCTCAGGGACTGAGAGCAGTAATATACCCCTGCAGTTACCGCACAGCCTGCTATCTCCCTTTTTGAATAGGGTCACTAGCTGTGCGTCTTTCCAATCTTGAGGGACAGTTGCAGTGGTCCAGGCACTCTGTATGATTGTGCAGAGAGTGCTAAGTAGTTTTTGTCCTCCTCGCTTGATGATCTCAGGGTATATGCCATCAGACCCAGCTGATTTGCCATCCTGTAACATCAGCACTGCTTTGTAGATTTCATCTGAGTCAGGGCATCTGTCCATCCAGTGCTGTGTTGGGAACTGCTCTAGGTTGATTATTGCTCGTTCGTCAATGTCTGGTGTCTCATTTAGCAATGTTTTGAAATGCTCAGTCCATCGTTTTAGAAGCTCGCATTTGTCAGTGAGGAGAGTGGAATTGTCGCTTGCAAGTAGTTGATCGGGATGGCTCACATTTGGGCCCCAGATTGTTTTCATACTTCCACACAAACCCTTCATGTCATTGGTGTCAGCCAGAATCTGTAGTTCAGCAGCCTTAGCCATCCACCAACTGTTCTTAAGTTTTCTTTATCTGCTCTAGAGCTTGCTGTTTGCCTTAGCGTACTTTGCTTTGATGGATCTAGTGTTCCTGAACAACATTGAACTTCTTGCAGTGTTTCTATCGTTGATGAGTTGCTTGATTTCTTCGCAGTTCTCATCAAACAGTCAATGAGGTGCCAATGTTTACTTCTAGGGTGCATCCAGGAGTTCCTGTGAACAGGCTTGTGTTTAAAGAAGGTGTTGGTGATGCAAAGCTGATGCTCAGTGCAAAGTGAAAGGAGGAGCTCCCCATTTGAGTTGACATCCATACTTCCCTAGTGTTCTAGGCCAGGTGATATAATCCTGTCCTACCCTGGCGTTAAAGTCTCCCAGGAGTATGATTTTATCCGGTTTTGGTACGGATACAAGTGTACTGTCTAACTGATGGTAGAATATATCAATAGTTTCCTGAGAGTTTGTCATAGTCGGAGCATATATAGCTATCAGGGTACACGAACGGTCTTCTGATAAAGGTAGCCTGAGTGTCATCAGCCTGTCATTTATCGTATGGGGCACTTCTATCAGTTTCGTCACTAGCTCGTTTTTGATGGCTAGTCCAACACCGGACTCGCTTCTCTCACTAGAGGCCTTGCCACTCCAGTAAATGGTGTAGCCAGACTCTCTAATGGAACTGCTCTCTTTGAACCTGACTTCACTAAGGGCAGCAATATCGATGTCATATTTTTCTAATTCGCACGATATAATCGCACTTCTTCTTTCTGGTATTGCTGAATCAGACCTGTCAAGCATCGTTCATATGTTCCCCGATGCAAACTTGAAGTTGGGTGTATTGTGGGCCTTATTGTCCTGGGCAGCGCCCTGCCAGTAGGAGTTCTTTTTCTGTTTTTGTTTCATGGTTCTTAAAGAATTTGCTGACAGGATAGTTTAAGGATGAAGTGGGTTTTGTTAGTTGCCATTTCACCCCTCTACTCCAATGGGGTACGCCAGACTGGCAAGGATTGACCAAGACGAGTCGGCAGCTCATTGGTCATAGTGACTAGCCAGAATGAGTGTTATCAACTTTCTCAAACTGCCTTAACAGAGTGTCACAGTTTCTGGTTTTTCTGTCTGGGTTGAGCTTCCCATAGATCCCTGCACTGTTAGCCTGAGCTTCAGTTTCCAGTGGCGTCCGCCTGGAGGCCAGCACAGAGTCTTGACTGACAGCTACACTTCCGTACATCTGTCAAGCTCTTGGGTGATCGGTTCCACAGTGGTGGTGGATGACAGACCAAGAGATGCACTGGATCGTGTTATGGAACCAATCGCACGCACTCACGTATATACACACACACACGCATATGTATATGCGTATACCCGCAAGCATCTATATTCATAAACACACAGAAAAGCACATCCGTATTCATGCACCAACCAGCATACGCCTATATACAAATACATACATAAACACATATACACATCTTAAAAGCCTCCACGAACCCGCATAGATGCACCTGTATATTTACAAACACCCACCGAACAACATACATCCATAGATCCAGGGAAACTTCCGATTATTATAAACATTTAGTTATAAACAATCACACCACCCCTGTGACCGGTGCTTATAGGCACACACACGCACATATATATACATGGTGCTAGTTGGTCATTGACTCCCCCCCCCAAAAAAAAAGGAGGGTTCGTACGCCCTTTGAAGTCTTGTTTCTAATCCTTCTGGGAGACTAGCCACCCTCCTCACCAGACAGGCTGGTGGGGGAACCGGTTTAGTCACCGGTAACCCAACCATGCGACAGGTAGTACTAGGTTACATGGTACCAGTAACATATGACATGACCTGACATATATCTAGATAGTTACTTATTCTATTATTTACTGTCTATGTTCATGTTACAGAAATGTTTTCGGAAGGGACAATTAATTAGAATTTTTTAAAAAATCATAAAAGGATATTGCAGACATTTTTTTGTGCCAGTCCTTTGTGGTAAACACAAATCATAGCGAATAATGATGAATGGATTAAGGTTTCTATTGAAAGTTTTTAATCCCATATTTTCAAGGGATTAGGATAAAACCCAGCATAGAAAAATAATGGAATAAGCAGTTAAGGGTTCCAATACTCAAACAAAGCGTTCATTTCTTCTACGTCTTAAAATGAAGAAAAAGACGTACACAATAGAACAAATTCGTTTTTATCCGCTATGCCATGATCCTTGCAGCTCAGTAGTGTAGTCGATAAAGTATTAGATAAAATTCAGTTGTAAGTTACACTCTTCTGGAGGTTGAAGTTGCAGGTGATACTCAAAAAATATTGTGAATTACTTAGGACTTTTGATTGACGGAATAAGAGCATGCTATAGTTCGTAAATTAAATATTAAATAAATGGTTCCGTTTTAAAGTCTCTGCAGATTACCAAGATCGGTGGACAAATTCCAGAGTTTGACAAGATATACTCGAAGAAGGTCGGAGATTACATTGACCAAAACGTTGTGCGAATAACACTCAAGATAAGAACAGTAGTACGAAAAAAAAAAATAAATAAATAAATAAAATAAATAAATAAATCCTCATTTAAAAAATTCAGAAATATATTTAGTTTTAATCAGAAAATTTTCACGTACCGAATTCATAATCTTACAAAAAAGCAAAAAAAAAAAAAAAACGAAGAAAAAAGAAACAAATGGGGAAAAGAAAAGTGAAAGAAAAAAATGAAAGAAAAAAAAAAGTGAAAGAAAGAAAAAAAATAAACAAGATAATAATAAAAAGAAAATACAAAAAGAAAAGAAAAAAGATAAAGAAAAAAGAAATAAAGAAAGAAATAAAAAAAAGAAAAATATAAAAGAAAGAAAAAGAAAAGAAAAAAGGAGGCACTAGAAGAAGGCCTGAAATTACAAGTCAACAATGTTGTGAACAACCAAGGTAAGGAGAATCGTCTGAAACTTTATTTTTTATATAGTTTTGATCTTGTGAAAATGAGTCACTTAAGTCGTGATCGATTCAATTTTTGTCAAGCGTGACCAACTGACTGACATTTTATTTGATCTTAGCAAAACGAAGCGTGTAAACAAACTAAACTAAATTTCCATTTCTAACACTTTCTTTATAGCACAGTAATTTGTCAGCAAATCAAAATATGTTACATCATTTTCTTCGTTTATTATCTCGATATAAAGTTAAGCAACATTGAACCTGATCAATACTTTATGAGTGACTATTTGCAAATACCAGATGCTGTATGTCGGAGGATGCCGACACTTCCCTACAAGAACTGCAAAAACCTAACGTCATATTTCCTGATAGAAACATACAAACGACTGGAAACCGCTGGTGAATGATATTCCCATGAAACTTCTTCCTTTGGAGGAAGACGGTTCAACCTGCCTATGGTGATGCACCTTCAGTATGGCGTGTTCATATATTGCTAAGTACAAGATTCAGTCCTATACTAATTAACTGATCATTATGAATTTTGGAACAAAGCAGCTATATGTAAGGGGTTGTAAAATGAGCTATATTTAGTTTTTTTTTTTTTTTTTTTTTTTTTTTTTTTTTTAGAAATCGCTCCAGACGAGGTAGGAAGCTACTTGATGTAAGGAGCTAATAAGATGATTATCAACAAAGTAGAAGATGCCTATTGACCTTAGTCTTGGAGATAGGAGGAAAAGAGTTCCACAAGATTGCAATTCTTGCAAATAAGCTACTGGAATAATGAAGTACTAAAAAGAGCAAATTGATGGAAACCACAAGTCAAACAAGCTTGTAATATTGCGAGGTCTGCATACGTTTTTCAGTCTAATTTATAATATAAAAGTCCAGTTGTACGTGTGTATGTTTGTTTGTATGTCCGGCTCAAAGTAAAAAATGGTGAAACAAACACCCACAAAGTTGGTATTTTCTTGATTGCTGTTGCCCGGATAGATAATGTCTTAAATTTAGGAAAAAATATTATCTGGGGATCAGCTGGGCCAGTTTTCGTAAGAAAGGATCAGTTTTTACATTTCGTCAGAGAGGATCGGGTTAACCCCCCCCCCAAAAAAAAAACCTAAGATATGTCGTCAAAACGGAACAAACAAAATGAATTCAGGACAGCTTTCAAGCAAATAATAACCGGGGGAGGGGGTTAGCAGTGAATAGATTAAAATTTAGTTATTTTTGCAGCATAAATTTTGTTTGATTTCTTTTTAAGAAAGAGAGGTATCTCTCGAAATTATCAAATACATTTTACCATCCCAGTTATATTAAACAGCAAATTCATATTTACTGATTTATATGTGAAAGACTTCGAAAGACACACACACACACACACACACACACATATATATATATACACACAAAGATTTATAATGTTTAAGAGAATTTCGTTCGTTTGTTTTTGTTCATATGTCACATCATTTCACCATCCCTGTATCATACATTGCTAACAACCTTCTTAAACACTTAGATATTTGATAAACAGCAATGCTTCAAGCAAACTACCTTTTAACTTCAAATAAAAAAATTTCAAGTGATTTTCTTTTATCAACGAAACATTCACTGAAAACATTTGCCAATTAAAATGTCTTCAATTCAAACAAAAATGGCTGCTGGAAAATGTATCAAAAATACATAAAATACATCTTAATCGTAAGCAAAGTGTAAAGAAAGCATTTCATGGCGTGAAAAGGCAAATAATATCGACTATTAATCTTCATCGTTCTTTGGAATCATTAAATTATCTTTTTCTTTGATCATTGATAAAAGATTATCGAATCAAATTTATTCTCATTTCAATTGTACCGATAGGAGACAGAAAAAGTAAAAATAAGAAATTGGATAAATAAAATAGCGCAATAATTTATTTAATAAAAAGAAAAACAAATCAATTTAAACAAAAAATAATCCAACTTTTTTAGTGTTAATGTGGGATTCTGCATAGTGTTATTTTTTATTGTACAACAATCCGTACTTGTATGTCAGAGTCTGCTGTAATATTTTTTTATATTATTTAGGTTAGTATACGTTGAATTATATATGAATGTAATTATGGATGCAAACACACACACACACACACACACACACACACATATTATGTTTTTATTATTTCAACTTTGGGTTTTTTTGTTTTTTTTGTTTTTTGCTTAAATCGTTACAAATTGTTTCAATCGACAGGACAATAATATTATCCTGCCGATCTCTTCAGATAATTCAAGTCAAAATAAAAGATTCTTAAAAATTAAAGTGCTGGAGAGAAAGATATAAAATATATATAAAAATCGTATTCTAGGTAATATATATATATATATATATATATATATATATATATATATATATACTCAATTTAGGTATATATATATATATATATCGTATTCTAGGTTAGTAAAAGTAAAACCATTGAATTTAACGAGATTGTTGATAGTACTCAAAAGAGCAAGATATTCAATTTAGGTAAACAAAATTATTATTGGTCGCTCAATAGTAATTTTGTTTACCTAAATTGAGTATATATATATATATATATATTGGGAGCAAGTCATTATTTAAATATGTCTGATTGAACACGACAATTATTCCTTTTTCTGATCTTTCTGGATATCTTTTCCATTTGCCGAGCGGTCTTTTTAATTTCGGCAGGTATATTATACAGAATGGCACCCAAAAGTTGTTGTTGTTCGGCCATATTTTTCTCAAGCGCTTTCTATCGGTGCATCCGATTATCGCCAGGAGCGATTGTTGTTTTCTTTTCCTTTGAGGCTTGGTGTATTTATAATTTTTTTTTAATTGGCTATAAAGGTGGATGAGAGCAAATTATTTTTAGTTTCGATTTTCCTATTTTATAGTTTATTATTTAGTTTCATGTTAGTTATTAAATACTGTTAGTATATTTGCCCCAATGTTAAATGAGATCCGGTTTAAAAATTAAAAAAATTATAAATACACCAAGCCTCAAACGAAGAGAAAACAACAATTGCTTCTGACGATGATCGGACTGATAGAAAGCGCTTGGGAAGAATATGGCCAAACAACAACTTGTTAAATGTGAAATAACCGCAAAGGAACAAAAAACGAAATTCAATTTTTTTCAGTTGAAATAAAAGGCATTTATTCATGGTACTTCCCAAACCACGCGTTGCATCTCGTTTTAAAAAACTCTTATTTCAATATATAGTTACCAAAACTCTGCCGTGTTGAACGCATGCTTTTTCTTCTTCCGCGTTGTCATGTCTGCCTGTCCTGTCGCCATACAGGTTTCAAATCGCTCATGCCGGCCCATCTTCACCTCACTGTCCCATCACATTGGATTTTTTTTTTAATCTCTTTTTTCTTTCTGCTGTTATGTCTGCAGCTCGTCACATGCACATGGTCGTCCGACTATTTTTTTTTTTTTCATTCAAAGTTCGGATCGCATCTTTGTTCAAAACTTCCTCCCGCACTGTCGTTGCCCACGTAATTCCTTTTTTTCTCTTTTCTTTCCCTTCTGTTCCTCCGCTGTGATGTCACCTTGTGCACCAGATTGCTCATTTGCATATTTGAGATGCTACTGCGGCACACATGTTAATGGCCCATTACAGGGAGTATTAAAAAGAAAACCATCATTCAAGTTATTCTGAATCTAGAAGGTTGTTGGTTCAATCACATGCGAGTAAGAAAAGAGATACGGAAAGAAGATAGGGATAAGAAAGAAAAGGGCAAAAAGATAGAAGAAAGAGAGAGGGGGAAGGTAAGGCAAGAAAGAGAAAGAGAGGAGGGAAGGATAAAAAGAGACGAATAGGAAGGAAGAGGAGGATGGAAGAAATGGAGAGGGGATGGAAAATGGAAAAAAAAAAAGGAAAGACGAAAAAGATAAGGGAAAAAATGAAGAGAGGGAAATGACACGGGAAGAAACGGAGGGGGAAGGATAGAGGATAAAAGGATGGATGGGAGAGAAGGAGAAGAAGGACATGCAGAACTTGACCAAAGGTTTTGTTTATTTTCACACTTTAATCAGCAAATCGTATTCTGCTCGGAGATTTTTTGCTTTTAAAAAAAAAAATCAATTAGAACCGAATGCAATTATTTGTTCATCACTTTGCAGCAGATTGATTGGCGTCTACAACAACCATAACAAAAATAGACGATTGCCTTGAAATATTGGATGGAGGAGGAAGGGAAGAAGGAGAGAAATGCAGAAAGGAGTGGCGAATGATGAACAGACCAACAAATATTTACGAAAATCAAACTTTTATAATCATGGAAAGTCAACGAAATTAAAATATTATCCGCTTGTCTAGTTCTCTTATTTATGTTTAGATTTTATATTCTAGGTCTATAACCCTATTGTCAGACCCGGTTTAGTATATTTAGTTCTTAAACAAAAAAAAAAAAAAAATCATAACGCTCAATTCAAAATCGCCAAATTTCTGGAATCTAAACTTTTCAGGTATACTAAGTGGTAGTTTTTTTTACGTTTTCTTTTGAAATGGTTTAAATTAGTGAAAGGACGATGAATAGGAATATCGGGAAGTTTTCAAAATATCAGGAATCTGCATTGGAGCTGAATAATTCAGATCCGATTTCCATACCAAAACGACACCAGGTGAAATGTTGATTTATTTGAAGAAAAATTCTCCTCATAAAATCTTTTTTTTTTTGTATTGCAAAAGGGCTTTATGCGTAGAAAAAGTTTTTTCTTTCTTTTTGATAGATCTACTGGAAAAAATAAAAACAATTTGCTGCAATGTAAAAAAAAGGTTGGGTATCACTGGGTTAAATAGTAGCGTAGACTAGATTCTTAACACAATACCGTGGCGCTGCTTTCCAGCTGACTATAACATGGTTGTTTCAAGTCCAATGTAAACAAGTTCTTGTTGAGCCGTCCTCTTAAATAATTAATTTCTACCCAATTTCGATAATCACCTTGTTATCTCATATGACATTCACTAATCCTTATCCTTGAGTGGCCTCCGGGTCTTAACAAGTGGTGGTGATTCTATAGTGTGTATGTATGTGTATATATATATATATATATATATATATATATATATATATATATATATAAGCTCTGGTTGTGCAACTAGTCTAGAAGGAAAAATCTTAACTAAAACTGTGGCGATTGAATTGTAATTGAATCCTAACGAACAGTAAAAAGCAAATGTCTTTAATTGCTTATACTTTTTCTCTGCTTCCCTTAAATTCAGTTTCATCTTCACACCCAAAAGTGAGAAAGTTTTCAGAGGAATGTGAAGTATTTTCAACTAATGAAAATCCTTTCAAGTTCCAAAAGTAACAAGTCTATGTCAAAATGGTAAGCCGACTCTAATTTAGAAACTCTGGACAAAGTATGGAATAAGGACCCCAGAAGCCAAGAGACTCAAAAGGGACACGTTTCAATCGACACCGGTTGACTGCCAACGCAAGTGGCATTTGTAAACAAACATACATAAACAGAGTTGTTTGTTATAGTCATACACAGTAGGCAAAGAGTTTATCTATTAATATATTAATATTTATTTTATATGATTTTTCCCCCCAGAATTCTTAAATATCAACTTGCGCACATGTAAACACGTACTAATAGGAAAAAAAAAAAAAAAAATTTGAAAAGTGGAAAATCTATTGCTTTGTATGAAATTTTGACTATTTACAGCATGTATCACAAGTTAGTTGAAAAAACAAAATAAAATTCTCCATCATAGGTTCTACAAAAGCTAATATAAAGTATTTTATTCAAGAACTATATATTATTACTTTGATTGGGTGTACCCAGGTTTCATCTATCTAGTCATGCCAGACTGGTGTTGATAAAAGCGATCTTTCTGGTTTCTGCCCTAGATCTGGCATGACCAAATGGATCAAACTTGAGTAAACCAAACAGACACTAAGAAAATATTTTCTTATCTCTCATATATATAATAGTTAATAATCTTTTAAAAAGACACTATGTATACATTTTGAAGTTAACATTATGTAAGAATTAGTGTTGGAATGATTGATTGGAAACTGGATTAACTGGAACTTTTTTTAGTATCGGTATTGGAAAATGTATATTTTCCGATGTCAAAAACATATCCTTTAATTATCTTTTTTTTTTTATTTGACTTATTTTTAAAACAAAATCTTCCACTGCTAGTAGTAATAATAAAATAATCAATATTTATTGATTTTAGAATACCAGTAAAGCTAAAATCTATAGATCACCTTCCACAAATGTTTTTCATTTGAGAAAATATCTGCACATTTAACATGTGTTTTTGCAGTAATCAGAGAAAAAAAAAAAAAACCCCAACTTTATAGTTAAATATTTAGAGATTTATAAAGAATCGGAATCAGAAATTGTATTGGTATCAGGGAAAAATATTGGAATCGTCCCATCACTAGTAAAATTCATCTGGAGCATGAAGATACAAACGGAAAATCCATCAAAAGGCAAACAAAGAAATCAGATATATTAATAGTTAACAAAGAAAAATCATGCCAGATCATAGATTTCGTCATCCCAGCAAACCAGAGAGACAGAACCGCAGCAAATATATGCAACTGGTCAGAGAACTGAAAGGGATATAGAAACAAAAAAAAAAGTAAAGATAACACCAATAATCGTAGGAGTACTAGGATTAATGAAAACTAATGTAAACAGCTGAAATCTTAAGGAAAATCCTAGAATGCGGAAACCAACACATATGAACTGCAAACACTAACCATTAACTTGGATACTTCCATAGGGATAAAACAAAAAATAGAAAGAACACAACCACAGGGAACCAAGAAATCCGAAACCGCAAAATAGTATCCCCCCCACCAAAAAGATGGTGGCATCTACATCGGATAACACCACACGAAAGAATGGTGAAGAGTCTAGGAGGATAGAAGATGGAGAGCACTGACCAGACATCCACTGGAAGAATGCAGAGAAATCTGAGACCTTAGGAGGTTAATGTCACCCAAATTCCAGTGAAGATCAATGGTTGCTGCCAATGAAAAATCAATGGCAAGAGGCTTTTGTGATAATACAAAATCATCATTTGCAAAGGTTATCGAAAAAGGTGGAAAGTACGGAAAATCTGAGGAGACTTGTTGTCATTCAGACTCCAGGGAACACTACTGGTTACTGCCAGTGAGTAATCTCTAATGATGACCTGTGCGAGAACTCCCAGTGAGTACAATAATAATAACTGTGATAATGGTAGAGAATTCCAAAGAATTTAGTCTTAAAAGTAGATTCTTTGCAGTACGGATGGATTTATTGGACAAAAGATTTGTCTGCATTTGTGAACAATGCGACTGAAGGAAGCCATTCATTTCATTTCAGCGGTAAAACTAGAATGTTCTATTTTCTGCAGAACGATTAGAAAGGAGGGGGAGTGGCAGAACACAAATGGTGCACAAATGAAGAAAGCCAGCTGCGCACAATTAGGACGAGAGAAAGAACTGCAAGCAATTGGAACAGTTTGATGAAGCAAACAACGATTTTGTTGCTTAATAATAATCAACTGTTTCCGCCTCTGTTTTTGCCCGACGCCTATTTTGGGATCGATAAGATACACATATTTGAGTATCTTCTGTATCCATCAACCATTCTGTAATGTCTCCGTGAGTATTTAGCGGAAGAAGGATTCTCTGTCTTCAGTTAATTCACATTGTACGTTTGCGCACACTTTAAACACGTATATAAATTAGATAGCAACATAATCTTTTACTTTTCTGGCTTTCACTGTGTTGCTTAATAACGCTGGATTTTTTTTTTTTTTTTTAACTTTTGTTAACTCCAAATAAAGCATATTGTTACTTGAACGTAAGGAGCTACTATTTTGGGTCATATCTACAAGGACATTATGTAGGGAATTGAGCAGCGAGATGTCTGTTGACATTACATTTAAATTTCGGCATGTAAGTACAGCCAGGGAAACAAGAGGCCGAGAGGAAATTCTAAAGTCTAGAAATCCAAAGGACGAAACTATTAGAGTAAAAGGCTTTCCAGCATTCAGGGATTTCCAGAGATTTTTTTGCTTGTCAGATTAGTTGGGGTATTAACGTTGAGGGGGCACAAGTGCTGCAAGTTCGTCAGAACACATTCCATTAAAATACTTAGTACAAGGATGCAACATTGTGGTGATGGGACACGGGTTGAAGTTAGGTTGATAGTACAAGATTTATTAGGTTAGAGACTCTTTTTTCGACCCTGTCTAAAAGGAGACAGTAGTAGTTGATGTACCAGCCTAGATGTGACAGCAATACTCCATACATGGGCGAGTGGTGGCTTTGTAGAGATATAGAATACTGGTAGGTGTGAGGTATTTTCTAGCGTGGTAGAAGGGGAGGGCACCTTCTTTGCAGCAGCTTTGACAATGTCTTTAATGCATTTTTTCCAATTCATGTTGCCTGTTAATGTTAAGTCAAGGAGTTTGAACAAAAAACTCAGGTAATATATTGTTAGTCATGGCAAAGTTTCTGCCTCTGTTTTGGCTCAACTGTACCGTTATAGAAGGCATTCTCATTTCGTTCCTCTCTTATCTGTCGACCCCTATCGAAGTGCCAAACAAATACTTTGAACTCACTGTTTTTTTTTTTTGAGAGACATTTCATTTCCTGTTCAGGCTTTCCATTTTACATAACAAATTTTCACAGAGCTGACACCACCTAGTGGAGTATCATTATCGTCTGCTTTCTATTCCTGCTGTTCATGCCGTCACGTCTTTCTCACTCCACTCTCCCGGTTTTACTGCTGTTGCTATCCCTACGTGACGTCACCAGTCCTGCTACTGTTCATCTCTCTATTTCACTGCAGTTACTACCGTCTACGTGACGTTGCTGCACATCATGGTACACAATTCCTATTTTGAAACTGATAAGATGCACGTTTTGGAACATCTTGCGAATACAGAAGCCATTCTGTAATAGTTTTTAATGTCTCTGCAAGTATTTACAGAAAGAATAATTCTTTTCTTTAGCTAATTTACATCGTATGTTTGTACACACCTTAACCACATATGTAAATTAAATAGAAAAATAATCGGATTCTTTACTTTTTAAAGAATATTTTTATTTATTTATTACATTTTCACCCCAAACAAGGCACATTGCAACTTTGGTGTAGGGGGCTACTATCAGAGGCAACAACTACTGGGGTAATATGAAGGGATTTGGGCAGCAAGATGTCGGTTCATGTTACACTTGAACTTCTGCACGTCAGTACGGTTGAGGAAGCAGGGACCTGGAATGGAATTCCAAAGTCTAGTGGTTCTGGGGAAGAAACTACTGGAGTAGAAAGATCTTTTACATCTAGGGATCTCTACTGTGTGGGGGTGGTATTTAGCTGCCTGTCGGGTTTGTCAAAGGTGTTTATGTCGTGGGGGCACAAGTGCTTGCAGTTCGTCAGAGCATTCACCATTAAAATACTTTTAGAACAGGTAGAGGGATGCAACATTTCGTCGATGGGACAGAGGCTGAAGCTTAGATGCCAGTTCAGGGCCTATCAGATTGGCGACTCTTTTGAACCTTGTCTAGGAGCGAGAGACTAGTAGCAGATGCAACACCCCAAATATGACAACAATACTCTATACATGGGCGAATGGTGGCCTTATAGAGGTACACAATACTTTCGGGTGTTAGTAGTTTTCTAGCACGGTAGAGAGAGCCTACCTTCTTCGCAGCAGCCCTGGCAATGCTTTCAATGTAATTGTTCCAGCTCATGTTTCCTGGGAACATTAGGCCAAGGAGTTTGAAAGCTGTACTCTCAGTTGGCCATTGCTATTGGTGGCAGAGAAGGTTTCTTGTAATTATTGAAGAAAACTAGTTTAGTCTTGGCGGCATTGAACGTGACCATCCATTTTTGTCCCCATTCCACTACAGATCAGAGGGCATCCTCTAGTGTTTCTGCCATTTCTTTAGATACGTGTTCATTTGTTTTCCTGTCGTGCCTGTTATAGAATGTGGTGTCATCAGCATATATACCCATTTCACAGACAATTTTGTCGGGGAGGTCATTTATGAATATTAGGAATAATAGAGGTCCAAGGATAGACCCTTGGGGCACTCCCATATTTATATCATATTATTTAGATATACGACCATCAAGGACAGCCTCGATTTTTCTCTTATCTTAGAAAGATTTAATTATGTTAAGTATTCTACCAGTGATACCGTATGATCTAATTTTCCTGAGGAGACCTTCATGCCATACCCTGTCAAAAGCCTTAGATATATCTAGAGCTACCGCTCTGCCCTCCCCCATTTTGTCCAGTGAATGGTATATACGTTCAGAGATTACAGTTAGGATATCTGCTGTGGAACGGGCTTGTCTAAATCCATATTGTTTGTCAGTCAGAAGTTTAGCATCTGTAAGGTGATGGACTAGAGCATGGTTAATTAAGGTCTGAAATATTTTGGCAAAAAGTGGGATGAGGCTAATGGGGCGATAATTTAATGGGTCAGTTCTTTCGCCAGAATTCTTGAATACTGGTGCCACAGAAGCAGTTTTTCAACAGCCTGGAAAGCAAGATTCCTTAAGGCATTTGCTGTAAAGTTTGGATAGAACTGGAGCTACTTCGGCTGAGCACTTTTTTAATAGCACAGCTGGGATGAGATCGGGTCCACATGCTTTTGAAGTGTCAAGGTTTTTTATGATAGCATGCACCTGAGCAGAGGTGATTTTCAGATCGTCTATCATGGCGTCTGTCTGCATAGGAAAGTCAGGTCGGGGGTGGTTGAAAGGGTCCAGTATGGAGCTTGAGGCAAACCGACTGGCAAGCATGTTAGCCTTCTCAGTTGCAGAGCAAACAACTTCATGATTGTTGGTTAGTGGGGAATTGTTGATTTCCCATTATTTACTGCACTGTTGTAGATTTTCCAGAAGTCACAAGTTCCTAATTTTTGTGCTTCGATGCGTTTTTTAGTGGTTTCAGTAAATTCTCTCTGAGCTGTCGCTATTTCTTGCTTAACGTTACTTCTAGCTTCTATATATTTCTTTCTGTTTGAATTGGACTTATGTTGGTTAAATCTGCGGTATGCATGCTTGCCTTTGGGCAATGGCAGTTGCGCAAGTAGAAGTAAACCTTGGGGCTTGCTAAAAAATTTCTGCGTGGGGACATGTGCTTCAATTACAGTTTTGAACCATTCAGTTGTCTCATTTGCGCACTGTTCAGCACGAAGAGAAAAAATATTTCCCTATGGGGCACCTCTGATAAGATCTCTGATGGTTTTCCCAGTCAGCCTTTTTATAATATCTCGTTGTCTTGAGCACTGGCTCTTCAATTTTGGCTCTTGAGTTTCGGGCGATTTCAACCATTATCACTGCATGATCAGCGTTCCCAAGTGGGCTGTGGGCGTTCATTATATAATCATCGGGAACTGTGATAAAAAAACAGATCTAGAAGTGATGCTTGTTGCTCTTGCTGGTCAGGGAAATGGGTTGGAAACGCAACCATTTGTGATAGGGAGTTAGATATAGAGAAGCTATGTGTTGTGCTGCCCGCTAGGATCAAAGTTCTACAAGTTCGTCAAAACACATTTTTCATTTCTGGCCTCTCTCAAATTGCATTAATCTTGGAAGGACATCACCTACTCCCCGAGCCCCCTCCCCACCGTTTTTTTTTTTTTTTCTTAAGAACCTACGCACACTTGAAGATTGGTCTGCTTGTTTTTGGTTCAAAACAAACCGATTAGAAAGCGTAAGGAGGCTCTTACTAACCAAATTTTTTTCCCCCCCCACTCCACGATTTCAGTCAATTATTGTATATAAACGTATTTATTTTCAATAAAATGTTTTAAACATTTGGGAAATTTTAAGTGGTAATCAAAGTTGGATTTAGTTTTAGGTACACAAAGAAAGAATGGAAAATTATTTATAGTGGTAGCATATAGACGAGTTTGAAGGTTTTACGAGGAGGAACCAGAGATTGCAGTTCCGTTTCGTTAGTATAACATTGCCAAGAAAACGACATCAAGTGTTAAAGAATTTTTTGGGAATTAATATACTGCAATAGTAATCTGTTCTTCAGATGCGGCACTTCTATTTCTCGTTCTCATTCAGTGGAGGAGAAATCCTTCACGACTGAGACAATTTTTATTTTTGTACCTTTTCTCCACGTTAAAAAACGACCCTGATGTCTAACTCTGTCCTGTGGAGAGGCATTGTAAATAGGTGCAACATCAGATAGTAGTAGAAGCTGGAGTTATTCCAGTTATTATGTAAGCCCCCCCCCCGCCCCTAAAAAGAAAAAGAAAAAAAAAAAAGACATTTTAAGCAGAGGTCAATTTGTACAGAAGTTCTTAATTTAAATCTATAAACCTCAGGGGATTATGGACGTAGCATTCTTCCTTTGTAGAACTTTGCTTGTTCAATAAGATAGTAAATGAAAATGAAAAAAAAAAAAAAATAAATAAATGAATCAAAAACAAAAAATAAAAAAAACACAAACAAAAAGTAAAAAAAAAAAGAAAAACAAACCAGAAGAGCTTCAACATTTGGGAAGAAATCCAGGCCTCATTAGATAGAAGCATTTGGCTTAAGACAGAAATCAACATTTATCTCACTCAGAAAGCTAAAACCAAAACCCTTCAGGAAAACTTTGTCTAATATTTACGATCAACACAAGAAAGAAAAGTGTGATACTTACTCGTGCTGGTCAAAATAACAGAATATATGTAAATTCACTCCGTTTGGGATAATTTTCGGCTTATAAATTGTACATTTAAATAACGATTGCAACTATTTTTAATCACTTGAGGAGGTGCATATGGCAGACAATGAGTACTTTATTGTCACACTAGCGGGGGTACCCGGCGTTGCCCGGGTGTTTGTAGGTGTGTGTGTGTAAGGGGGGGGAGGGTAAAGTAAAGAATAAGCGAAGTAATAACCCTGTTTAAATATTAAAAAAAACAAAAACAATGTTAAACTTCTTAAAAAAATCGGAAAAAAAAAAAAAAAAAAAAAAAAAAAAACAGCGAACAAACGAAAAACTTCTTTAAAAAATAAATCGGAAAAACAAAAAGCAAAAATAAGGGAAAAAATGATGAACGTGTTCGGAAAAACAAAAACAAAAAAAAACACACAGCGAAAGAAAAATGGCATAAATAACCCTTCGATTCGGTTAAGTCCATAGTACGTTTCACCCAGTAGAAAGCATAGAACGAAAAGGAATGTTAAAATTCCATTCCAGTTTTTTTAAGCAACTACAAAACGGAATAAAGCGAAAAAAAAATCGCATCACCCAGTAGAAAGCATAGAATGAAAAGGAACGTTAAAATTCCATTCCAGTTTTTTTAAGTAAATACGAAGTAAAGAAAACCCAAACCGGTGTTCCGCCGTAACTTGTGAACGATCCCGGAAACCGTGTAAGTGGTGGCGAGGGAAGGAGGAATTAATTAGAGAGAAAAGATTTTACTACTTCCATTGATTTTAACCGATTGTGGCAGTAAACTCTCAGCAGAAAAAAATATAGGAATCTATGATTATGGAGGAAGTGGAGAGGTAATATGTCTATTACACTCCTCAGATATTGTGCTGCAGTTTGTGCATATTACATTTGCATGAAATGTCTTGATTTTTAATCCTATTAAGGTCAAAATCATAGGGACAAAAATGAGTTCATTTTATATATATATATATATATATATATATATATATATATATATATATATAGGGATTAGAAAAGTCAACATTTCAATTTAATAGAACATTTTGTCGTTGAGTAATCTTTTTGCAAATATTGTTAAAAAAGATTTTGAAAACGATTTAATAATACTGTATAAGTATAGGTCGCTCTAAAGGCATATCTTTGCCTGAGAAGCAATGTATCTTTGATTTGCAGGCAGAAGGAAAGACGCTCATGGAAATCGCAATCAAGGTCGGATGTTCAAGATCGGTGGTCACCAAATTGCTCCAGAAAGGTGCTGAGGGTATTTCCAACAGCAATCCCAAGAAATGCGGATGAAAGAAAAGCACCACCGAAAGACAAGACCGGACACTGGACAAGGTGGCAAAGAAAAGTCGATTCCAATCGACAAGTCACATCACTGAAGCGTGGAAACAGGCTTCTGGTGCCGACGTTTCGAGAAGCACTACCTACCGAAGGCTCCGACAACTGGGATACTGAAATCGTATAGTTGCCACCAAACCGTTCCTTAACAAGAAGCAGATGTTGAAGAGGCTGCGATGGGCAACTCCTCATCAAACCTGGATTGCAGACGAAGGGCGGCATGTGATCTTTTCAGATCAGTCTCGATTTTGTATTTCTTTTGGTGACCAAGGGCTACGTGTTTGGCGAAGAACCATGGAATGGTATAACCAAGAATGCGTTAAGTCTGTGAACTTCCCGCAGTCTTGCATGGTTTGGGGCTGTATGAGTGCTAAAGGTGTTGGTTATTTAGGTTTCATCAAAGGAACTGTAAACACAAAAGTGTACCAAGATATCCTGGAAGCTAATTTACCGCCAATGTTGGATAACCAGTTTGACAGGGCGGTTACAGACATCTTTTTTCAACATAACTTGGCACTGGTACACTCTGCTAAGACCACATCTTCCTGGCTCCGAGAACGATCGATCCCTGTTCTTGAATGGCAGGTGAACTTGCCAGATTTTAACGTTATTGAAGCCTTGTGGGACCAGATGAAGAGGAAGTTTCACAAAGAAAAACCTATTACCCTTGCAGCCATGACGATTGCAATCCAGAACACATAGGATTCAACACAGGATTGTGAGAAGCTTGTTGATTCCATGCCCCGGCGAATTGATGCTGTTATCAAGGCAAAAGATGCTGCTACTAAATATTGATTTATTTTATTTGTATTTATGTTAATAAAAAACTATTTTGTTTACTTATCTGCCTTGTTCTATTATTTTGAAACACGAAATATTCAAAAACTGACATTGCAATTGATATGAAAAAAAATTCTGACGTAAAACAATTATTTCAGTTAGTTTAGCATAAGATATTTTAGCACCTATTACATCTCACAGATCGTCCTCAATAAGAATTTAGCGCTAACAAACATGATGTTTTATTTTTGGACCGGCATGAGTACATCGTCCCAGTGTAGCAAGATATATACAGCATAATCATGTTTGATACACCAGTTCCCATCAGATAACCAAGTTAAGCAACCATGAGCCTGGCCAGTACCAGACGGGTGACCATTTGTGGCTTCCAGGTGGTGTACGTGCTCTCTGCTTATCTCGGCATTGTTTCCAGTCATCCTAGACTTCTCCTTGCCACTGGACTTGAGCAGTGCTGATTCAAGAGAGGTGTGTTGGGATTGCGCAACCTTTGCCTCACAATTACATGCACAGCTGCCCCTACAGAGGGTATCCCTTGTTTTTCGAGAATGAACAGAGGCATTGTGTAGCAAGATTTTCGGTGAATGTGTAGAAATAATGTTAGAACAAAAGTTTTCCATATGAGGCAGTGGAAAATTCCATTAGAAAAAAAATCAGACTAGAGTTATGACTACATTGCTGAACTTGATGTTTGAGAGAAGCAAGAGCGATTCTTAGATTTACAACATCAAAGTGCTAAAACGTCTTTTTTAGGTTCACCGATATTAAAGCAGAACTGGCCACGTTCCAAACTTTAACCCCAAAATATTGCATCCACTAATTATGGTAGAAAACAAATACACAACAACCACTCGATCTTTTTCTTTTCAAGAAAAATAAGAAAAGAGCTGGACAACTGTTAATGGCCCAATCGCGGATTACAGAAACGACTTTGGTGAAGTATGCCAAATATGCGATTGATCAAACGGAGATTGCATTTCTTGGCATCTAATCAGCGTCAGTGTACCGATTGTATTAATTGAATTTGAACAGAATATCAGATGTGGTGCATTTCTAAATTGTCATTTGGATTTTCTCATTCCCAAGCAGAAATACCTCATTTTTAGTGTCTCGGGACACTTTAGGTAAATATGGAAATTCTAGTTCATCATCACCCCCCCCCCAACCACCACAAAAAAAAAAAAAAATATGCAAAAATCTTTGTATTCATTATTTGATTGAATTCCTGACATAAAGAGTTTTCCAACAAGCCCCCATTCACCTTTTATCTTATCTCAAAGCAGAGATATCTTATTTTTTTAGTGTTTTTATGCCATTATGCCCAAAGATGGAAATTTGCCCCCACCTATAAATGACTAAATGTTAACATTTATTATATAAACGTAATCCTGCTATTTAGAGCCGTCCAATAAACCTGGACCCTTATAAGTCATGCTAAAAAACAAATGGCTTCAATAAGTTACTTTCTTCCTTTGCTTCATTTCACGATCTTCACTTCCTAAAGCTAGTGTTTTCATATAAACATGTTAACTCAAACTATTTCCAACCGATAAACATCGTTTTAAGTTAAGTTTCGGCTTCAAAGATACCAATTCTCCCTTAGTAATCTATAATATAAATCTCACCTGTTTGTTTAAATGTATGTATGTATGTTTGTGAGTCTGCCTAAAACTTTTGACAAAGGCGTCGGATTTCACAAGATCAGTATCGTTTTGAAGCTCAACCCTTAACTGGTCACTTTTCTACAGGGAGGGGATCGCTTTTTTCGCCAATATTTTTGAAAACCATCCCCCTCTTTTCGATTGACTAGCCTTAATTTAAACCTTCGCCACTTCCGGTTAGGCGATGGGCACAGCAGCAATGACGTCACTTTTTTTCATGTTCTTTTCCTCCTTCACAGGATGGGTTCGAGCCTGCCTGCCTGCCACTTTTTTTTGCTCAACACACACCTCCAAACACCCGGGCAATGCCAGGCACCCAGGCTAGTCTATAATATAAACCTAACCTGCCTGTTTAAATGTATGTATGTTTGTATGTCTGCTTAAACCTTTCAACAGAGGTGATGCCTTTTTCACGACACCTGTATTGTTTTGAAGGTCGCCCCTTTGGACGACAGATATAAAAAAAATTGGCCAAAAAACATTAATTCCTTCACCCTTAACTGGGCACTTTTCTACAGGGAGGGGTCGCTTTTTTCGCAGATATTTTCGAAAATCATTCCCTCTTTTCGATTGTCTAGCCTTAATTTAAACCTACGTCTCTCCCAGTTTGATGATGGATGCAACAGCAAACGCGTCCCCTTTTTTTTCACGTTCTTTCTGCCTTTGCGTACTGATTCGAGCATGCCTGTCTGCCTACTACCGCTTTTTTTTTTTTTGCTCAACACACACCTCCAAACGCCGGGCACTCAGGCTAGTAGACAATAAAATATCGATATGGAGAATATTATTATAGTATTACATAGATTAATAATATATTGTATGAGAGGGCGTTCAATAAGTAATGGCAACTCTGATCTAATTGTGGTTTCTGATTTACAGGTGTTTGAACCGAGTCAGATGTGAAATGGAGCCTGTTGAGTGTACTGCAGTGATCAGGTTTTTCTATTTGAAAAAGTACACACCACAGGAAATTTTTGATGAAATGAAAGAAACGTATGGCCATGATGCCCTATCACATGATCTTGTAAATTAGTGAATTACAACATATCCAAAAACCTGTAGAAACAGCTCCAAGACCTGCTTGCTCCCTACTTCTTCATCCCTCTGCCATTGATGAGGCACCTGTCGGTTTAGTTGAGGTTACCATTTTGAAAGATTAACATGTGACTATTCACCAAATAGCCAAGCAGTTAAGATTAGTACAAGGTCTGTGGAAACTATCATTCATGATTATTTGCATATGCATAAGATGTCTGACGGATGGATTCCCAGGTTGCTGACACCTTTCGAAAAGCAAGAACACATCAAGTGCTCAAGAATGAATTTGGAGATGTGCCAAGAAGAAGAGTTAGTTTTTCAAAAGACTGGCTACACGGGATGAAACCTGGGTCCATCACTATGACCCAGAAACCAATGCTCACCCAATGCAGTGGAAACAACTGGATTCAGCACCTCTAAAGAGGTCTCCAGAGCTGTATTAAACGATATGAGAAATGCCTAAAGCTGGGTGGTTCCTATGTAGAGAAAGACTCATAACTTGCCAAATTGTGTTATTCTACTGCTATGAGTAGTGCATCAGGGGCATTACTTATTGAACGTTTCTCGTAATCTATAATACTTGGAATAAAACAAGACAAGAATCTGATTCGACCCTTTTCCTCAAATGACCTTTGTGTCCTAATACGTAGGTAACCCATTAGTAAAATAAAAAAAACTACCAGAGTCTGTGGAAAAACCTTGGTTCACTTAAGGACACATGTCCTGTACTAGCCGAACAGTTATTGTATGTGAATACAATTCAGACAGGAAATTTTATGGTTGATTGCATCAATTGATAAAGTTCTTATTATAGTGAAAAGCAGTGTCATCAGATAAATAGATTGGCTTTTACATATAAAAATCAGCATTTCTATAAGGTTCTTCGGAACAAATGACAGCTACAATGTCATGCTCGAGATAATCCGATATTACAAAATATGCGTCCTTCTGTACGAACAGGACATCATGTGGCTTAAGCATTATTCGGGTGAACGACTTGTGCAGCAAGCTGCAAAATTTTGTATAATAATCATGCTTGTCCTTCCATTAGTTACCATTAAAATAATGTTTGTCTGTCAGAATGACGAGACCATCTCATCAGCCTAGAGATGAAGGATGCCTCCTTTTAAGATGCGTCCATATGAAAATGATTTTGATTAAGACAAAGTATTTTCTGTAAGGCACAATCATGTTGACACACCGGTTCTCGCCAGATCACCTCACCAAAGTTAAGCAACGTTGAGCCTGGCCAGTACCAGATGGGTGACCATTTGGGAAAGCTAGGTGCTGTATGTACCTTCTGGGAAGGTTTGGCATGAGGCCAGCACCCTCACCCCGAAAAAAAAAAAACAAAAAACAAAAAAAACTCCTCACTACAAAAGCATCTACAAAAAAGTTGTAGATGGCCTATGCACCTCCAGGGGCTCAAGGCTATGGATGGACGGGAAAGTATTTTCAGGAAAGAAAATAAATCGAATTGCGTACATTTAATTTTTCTTAACATGTTGCAACGATTCATCCAAATAATGAGTGAATGAATGTTTGTCCACTATATCGACAGAAACCATCTGATCACCCTAGAGATGATGGATGACACGTGCTGGGAGTTTTTTTTTAAGAAGTGAAATTGGTTTGCGAAGAGCCAGCTTCACTCTCTCATCCCAACCAGTCTGATCCAGCAGCCTTTCACATTCAATGGCAATACATCTTGTTTGTTTTTGTACAAAAAATAAATAAATAAATTAATGTAGGAAAAATCTTTTGCACAGCTAATTGTATTTTGCAACTTGATTATAAGTGCAACTAAAAATATAAAAGTTCCTTTAACTTTTAAAAATGATTCCCTGAATTGTTCAGATTATAGCAAATTGCATTTAACATGTTGACTGGAGTGTAACCAGATTCAAATAAGAGTAAGAATAAGGACCTTTTGTATTCAGATCACCAAGATTAAGTGTGTGTTGATTGGCTAAAGAGAATTGTCTTGGCTAATTAGATGGGACTATTTCAGAATAAAAAGGTTGTAATGTCTTGTCCTGACGGTAGACAAAGAGATAATTGTTTTCAGGACAAGAAATTACACCTTCATATATATATATATATATATATATATATATATATATATATATATATATATATATATATATGTGTGTGTGTGTATATATGATTGATGGAAGATATAATTTTATGCGTAAATTTTTCAGTATTTACTTCAGTGCTCAATACATAGGTAGAGCTAGGTAGTAAGTTATGAAAATATGGCAATTAAACTACACAGAATATTCCGTGTTTCATTCTCATGAGAATCTGTCAGGTTTATGCTTGACGAATTACGCAGAATATTCTGTGTAGCTTAATTGCCATATATATTTTCATAATTTACTATATATATATATATATATATATATATATATATATATATATATAGTACTTTCATGGAAGGTGCTATATATATATATATATATATATATAGTACTTTCATGGAAGGTGCTCGACTAAGATTAAATTTCTGATTTCTCCTTGTAAGACATTCGCAGCAAAAACTTGTCTTGTTACCATAACAGAAAAATACTTCCCCTTTTTCCCTATGTGCCCAGCATTTAGCAAAATTTACATGAACAGAGTTTCTTGGAAAGAGATTCTTGTCTGTGGAACACATTACTACAAGACTGCTTCCCTCCAGACTGCAACATGGTTGTCTTCAAATCTAATTCAATACTTGTCATAAACCGTCCATATAGGTAATCAAACCTTATTCATTTTTATCCTCTCATGATATTATTCATCATTCAACTGATAAGTCATTCGTCTCATTAAATCTTATCCTTGAGTGACTTTAGGCCCGTGTTGAATCATTACTAAATAAAAATGTATAGCTAGTAACATTAACCCGAGTTGGGTTGAACCAGTTTCCCATGAAGGAAGAAATATCTAGGGAATATCAAACTTACAAGTGGTCCCCAGTCGCATGTATATCCTCGTTAGGGGAAATGAAGATATTAGGTGTTTGCAGTTCTTGCAGGGATGTGTCAACATCCACCTACATACAGCCCCTGGTATTTCTAAATGGTCACCCAATCTTACAATATCTGGCATGTCAGCTGGATTATGCAGTGTATATGTATATATATATATATATATATATATATATATATATACGTGTGTGTGTGTGTGTGTGTGTGTGTAGGTAAAAACAAGAAGCAGATGACAACTGATTATTTGAAAGTTTAATAATAAAACCAAGAAAATTATTAACCAAAATTTTGTAGAAGAGGAGAAAAATCTAAAAACGGCAATTGAACACAGTTCTAAAAATTGAACAAATTTTGTTTTAAGTGGAATATTCTTTATTTTTACTGCAAAATATGTTTACAGATAATTTTATTTGAAATGAACATAAAAATGAATATCTTTCTTTGACTATGAAATCAAACGATCATCTAAAATTCTTATATTTCTTACTACAACTGTTTGAAAAATTTAATTTCTAGAAACTGAAATTTTTATCTTTTTTTTTTTTTTTTTTTTTTTTTTTTTACAGATTCCCAGTGATTTGATAATTCTGTAAAACTTGCTCATATTCAAAGACTAATGTCAACAAATTAGTGTCAAAAACCGACCCCCTTCATAATCAGTTCATACTATTGATCAATGTTAGTACTCCCATAGTGTTCCTCATTTTTTAGCCTGAAATCATTTGTCTCAAACCTTATCCTCGAGTGGTTTGTAGTCTTGATAAATGATAAGACATCAATAGTAAAACAATTGAAAATATTTTAAAAAGAGGAAGGTTGTGGACTGACATCTATAGCTGGTCTATCTAAATGATCAGTGAGAGTTTTATCATATTGGTTAATGTCAAAGAGTTCCTAAAATCAAGGGGAGGTAACCGCAATCCATGATTTTGACAGATCTATCATTTCAAATTGCAAAATGGTGGACCATAATGTTTTTTAATTTAAAAAAAGTGGTTCTAATAGATCTACTCAGTCACTTATTTTTGGAATTTTTACTAATTTTGAAATGATACATAATCAAACGCAGTTCATATCAGTGATCAATAGTACCCCCATAGTGTTCCTCATTTTTCAGCTAGCAATCATTTTTGTTTGCTTCTTGAGTGGCTCTTAGCTTTAATAAATGGTGGCTTAATAATAAAAAAAAATATGCATATATTTACTATATAAATTATCTTGTATATATAAAGATGTATGAGGTGTCAATGGTTAATCTTTGAATAAAGCCAGTGTGTGGCTAAAACCCCATGTAAATGTAGAAATATACAAAGGTGAAACATGTCACTTAGTAAGAGTAAGGTTAAAAGAACACTGAAAAGCCGTAATGCTAACCACATATAAAGGGAAACGGAAAACTACCTGCTTTTATGGAATAAAGCAAAAATTATAGACAGAGAAAAGCAGTGGAGAGTAAGAAGAATCAAAGAAACGGCACATATGCTGGGCAACAACCACCCACTTAGTGTAACGTTACACAAGTTTACACAAGGGACCCACACGTTGCACGCAGTCTACATAGGACAAGTAATAAAATCAACTTTTTTTTTTTTTTGTAACAATGACATTTATTTCCTCATTCTCCTATCACGCGTGACTTCTCATTACAGCTGTGATATCACCCACATCTCTAATATGATCGTCTTCTCTAACATGCTCTCGCTCTCCTTTTTATAGTTTTTTTCTTTTTCCTTACCATGACATTATTTCGCACATGGTTTTGTATTCGCATATAGCAGCAATGCATGTTCTACAACAAAATTTAACACAATATGGGAATCATCTATATATATATATATACATAAAAGGCAAAATGTGTGTTAGTGTGTGTGTGTGTGTGTGCATTTTTTGTGTGTCCGGCAAAGGCTTTTTTGGAGGGAGTTCTCCGGAGGGGGGGGGGGTACTATGCCTTAGAACTTTTTATATACTCCTTAGATTATAATATCTATGATTTACGAAACGACGTCGTAAATATCTTTTATTTCAGCGACTTTTATCTTACAAAACTCGCGCTGTGAATTCGTTTTCTCTACTACTACTACAATGGCGTAATATTTGACCTAGAAAACCATACATTGACATACAACCACCTGCGTTTTTAAATGTTTATTTTTGGCTGTTCTGAAGTCTCTGCCTCCATGGCGTCATGCTAAGACATCAGACTATTAACCTCAAGGCTTCGGGTTCGATCCTTCCTCCCTCCCAAAATTTTTTTCGCTGTTTTTGTTTTTCCGATTGTTTTTAACAAGTTTAACATCGTTTTTTTAATATTAAAACAGGGCTATTACTTTGCTTATTTAGTTTCCATTTTGTTTTGACCTCCTCCCCTTCCCCCCCAACATGCACACCGGCAAACACCCAGGCAACGCCGGGCACCCCCGCTAGTCTATAATATAAATCTCACCTGTCTGTTTAAATATATGTATGTTTGTATGTCTGCCAAAAACTTTCGACAGAGATGACGGATTTTCACGAGATCAGTATCATTTTGAAGCTTGACATTAATTCCTTCACCCTCAACTGGGTAGATTTTAGAATGAGGGATCGATATTTTGTGAGCCATTTTTGCAAGTCATCATATCGGTTCGATTGATATTACCTAATTTTAATGTTCTGAACTTCCAGTAGCGTCATGGTATAGCGATAAGACGTCAGATTTTCTTTCATTTTCTTTTCCGCCTTCGCGTCACGGGTTCAAGCCTGCCTGCCTACTCCCACTTTTTTTTTTTTTTTTTTGCTCAACACACACCTCCAAACACCTGGGCAATGCCGGCTCCCAGGCTAATTAATTATAAATAATATATATGGTAATCTGTAGTAATACATAGTAATTTATAGTGATAAATGATAAAAATGTACACCTGAAAACAAAAATGAGTTTAAGGTGACTAAAATTCAGAGTAGAATTGACATGGATAAAGTACTTGGTAAAATTTAGTTGCAAGTAACAGTCTTCTGGAGGTTGAAGGTTCAATCTTCAGTGCGGGTGACACTCAAAATACAACTGCAAATTACTTAGGACTTCTACCCAGTGATGGCTGATAGAATGAGAGCATGCTACCCCGTGTGGATTAAGTAAAGCGTTCTGTTCGAAATTCTGTGCAGATTTGCAAGTACAACAAGATACGCCTAAAGAAGGTCGGAGATTACATCAACTGAAACATTGTGAGAATAACACTCAAGATGAGAACAGTAGTCTGAAGAATCCAAATAATATAAGTCGTCAGCATCTGTTTTGCATGCTGACCTGAACAGCTTTTAGAAATCGATTTCCAAACTAATCTACCTCTGGTCAGATCTTTAGCTCTCTTTCTCTCAAATCATTCTTATCACTTATCTATGTCTTTCTTCACCTTTATCTGCCAACTAACCCTGCTGCCTCAACTGTTCTTCATCTACTAACCCAAGAACTATCATCCATTCTTTTAATGTGACAAAGCCAACAGAATCTGTTCTGCACACATTTCCTTGTGCTGTATAGATTTAATCTTCCTCTGAGGTCAGCAGATCTAAATCTGTATTCAAGACTCAGATTACATATCCATTGTATTATTCTCATTACTCTTCATGCAACGCATATGCTCAACTCTTATTGGCCAGGTTTCACTTTTATGTATCTACTAGTGGGGGTGTTCATCGTTGCCTGGGTGTTTGTGTGTGTGTGTGTGTGTGTGTGTGTTAGTAGGTAAGCTCATAAAAGTGTTGGTAGGTAGGCTCGAACCCGAAGCCTTGAGGTGAAGGCGGAAAAGAAAGTGAAAGAAAATGTGATATCTTACCGAGACACTAAGAGAGCAGAGGAAGTGAGAATCGTTGAAATTAAACAAAAACTGAAGGAGTTGAGACAGGTGCATAAGCATCAAGCACTTAACTTTGGCTGCAAGCCAGTTAAGCTTGTATTTGTTTGTTTCCCCAAGATGCTGGGGAAAACCAGCTCCCTATAAAAAGGGGGAGTGTCCAAATGAATAGCAATTGTCTGATATGACTAGTTTTCCCCCACATTGATCAAAGCTCATTGCTTTCTGGACGTCCCGGAATGAAAGGCCGAGAACATGACTTTGCTTTCGATTTTTAGTTTCGCTTTTTTATACAAAAAAAAAAAACACGAACAAACACACAAGAAGACAGAATAGCGGGAATTTTATAAAATAAAAGTCGCTCAAATAAAAGATGGGTACAACGTTTGTTCGCAAATCGTAGATATTATAAACTAGGGAGTATATAAAAAGTTGTAAGAAATAGTACCCCCCCCCCCGAAAAAAGCCTTTGCCGGATATACAAAAAAGCGCACACAAAAACACACATTTTCGCTTTTATATTATAGACCAGCAGGCCGCCAGGCATTGCCCGGTTGTAAAATATGCTTAAATATGATATTTTGATTAATGCAGATTTCATATTTAGTATTATACTAGCCTGGATGCACGGCGTTACCTGAGTGTTTGGAGGTGTGTGTTGATAAAAAAAAAAAATGGGAGTAAGCAGGCAACCTCAAACCCGTACCTCAAAGGAGAAAAAAAACGTGGAAAAAACCCCCAAAAACCCCAAAAAACCATGATGTCTTTGCTGTTGCGTCCATCACCAAACCGGAAGTGGTGAAGGTTTAAATTAAGGGTAGTCAATCGAAAAGAGGGGATGGCTTTCGAAAATATCTGCGGAAAAAGCGACCCCTCCTTGTAGAAAAGTGCCCAGATGAGGGCGAAGGAATTAATGGTTTTAGCCAATTTTTCAATATTTGTCATTCAAAGAGTCGAGCTTCAAAACGATATTGATCTTGCGAAAATCTGTCGCCTCTGTCGAAAGTTTTAGGCAGACATACAAACATAATACATACATTTAAACAGGCAGGTGAGATTTATATTATAGATTATATTGGACCCAATATATAGTAATGATTTAAAAAGTAAAAAAAAAAAAAAAAAGAAGACTTGTGTGCTACCACTGAGAATCGAAACCAAAACAATTTTTTTTACGTTAATGCCTGACCTATGAAGACATGTATGCTGCAAGGCTAAAAATTAAAACATGAACCAATAGCTATTACATTATGCATGCATATTTGTAATGCTGTCGTTTGACTTTCACCTGGCAAATTCTATTTTTTTTTTAATTTTCACATTTTTGTACAGATTTCCCCCGGCTAAAACCCAAATATAAAGTTTCGCATGAGTTCGAATACTCTATATATTAAGTTTCATGTCTGTAGAACAAAAACTGACGGAGGTGTCTGGTAGGCAAAATTCTTTAAACAAATATATATATATATGCATACATAAATATATATAGAAAGAGGTTTGTGTTTACTATAACCTTTTTATGCAAATATTACAGAAGTATAAATCATGCAGAATATCTGCATGAATATAATCACACATAATAGTTAACTAAAGATCATCATTCCATAAGGAAACAAAAAAAGACTAATAGAGAATTAATTAAAATGAATGATTAAAAGAATATGCAAATTAGCTAGTTCTTTTGCAGATGAATGCAATTCCACGACCCATATATAACAAAGTTGTATTTTCTTTTTAAATAAATAGAAAAAAGAGGTTTAACATGAATATCAATATGAAATAAAAAATTATAAAAATTATAGATATGCCTGATAAACCTTGGCTAGCACTAATAATGCTAGTTAGTAATAACAGAAGTTCTCTGAACTTACTCTATTTTAAACTCTTGCAACTAACACCAGTTTCTCCTTATGCTTCAAAGTATCACCAAAATAACAAATACTCTGAACAGCCTCAATAGCTTGGCCATCCAAATATATTTTCTTCACAGCTGATTGCAACAAAAAAACTGAATGACATTAGATTCCTTTTTCCAGAAACGAAGCAGGAGGATATTTAATTTTCACAGCATCTGCCAAAGTCTTTAACTTAACATGCAAACTATTCCATTGTTTTACAAGCAAGTACGAAATCATCAGCATTTCTTGTTCTTGTGTGGAAAAATCAGAAAGAAAAAGAAAAAAAAAGTTCAACCTTCTAAGATACCAATGAAAATTAATGGACAATACAAAACCTTGATTAACTACAACTTTAACATTAAAACTTTCCATGCACTTAATTGTAACATGATTGCGTATTTCTGTACATCGTTTGCTTCCAATTTATGCAAAACTCACCAGAATTTTTTTTTTTTACATAGGCATAACCACTTATCAAGGCCCAAAGACCACTCGAGGATAAGGGTTAAAGTGTGTACAGTAGTCAATTGGATAATATAGTAATCGTTAGTAATGGAAATTTGGTAAATTTGTTAACTTAAGTGGAACGGCTCATCAAGAAGTTGTTTACGTTGAACTTGAAGACAATCAAATTGTAGTGAGCTGGGAAGCAGGAAAACGGAAGACAGTTCCACAGGCACGCAGTTCTAAGAAAGAAGCTTTGTTCATGGAATCTACGTTTAGGTTTAGGCACAGATAAAGAGTGGGGGGAATTATTGATAGTGTTGTCAGCTAGACGAGTGTTTCTTGTGAAAGTTTGGTGAGGGGGGGGGACCATAGATTGAAGCTCATAAAAATAACAATAAAGCAGAGACAAACTCGCAACATCTCTTCTGTGAGATAGAGGTTGCAGGGAAGAGAAAAGGACATCTCCCACGAGGCTACAGAGTCTATTTTGAACTCTATCAAGGCGGGCCAAGTCCTTTCTAGCAGCTCCTTCCCAGATGTGGCAACAGTACTCCATCCTTGGACGTACATGGCTCATATAGATAGAGAATTGCATCAGCAGTGATATATCTATTGGATCGATAGAAGGATCACACCATTTTTCCAGCGGCCTTGGCAACAGATTTGATGTACCTGTTCCATTTAAGATCAGGAGTAAAGGTCAAGCCCAGAAGCTTGTCAAACATGAGGCCTCCCCAAGACAAGAGCCATTCATTTTAATTGGTGCCAGATGTGGATCAGAATATTGTTGATATAAAGATAGAAGCTTGGTTTTAGATGCATTAAAAGTAACCAGCCACTCCTTTCCCCATTGTACCACGTGGTCAAGATCAGAGGAGAGAGAATCGGAGAGAACTTGGTTGCTTACGGTCTTAGATGTGCTTAGTGTCATCAGCATAAATGTCTACGAATGATGTAAGGATGTGATTTGGAAGATCATTAATGTAGATCAGGAAGAGAGTTGGGCCCAGGATGGACCCCTGAGGGACTCCAGCATTTATACTGTGAGCTTCTGATTTTTGCCCATCAACTACTACTCTTATGAACCTATCAGAGAGAAATGATTTAATAATTGAGAAGACATTTCCAGCTATACAATAAACGATGCCAGAGACAAAACTGGTAATGTTGCTTATCGCTGTCTATCTGAATACAATAACTTCCAGACTATGGTAGTCGCTGGTTCAAAAGGCGACAAAATTAATATCTCTCTGGTTATTGCTTGTGTGAATCAACAGAACATTGATGGTAAAAGGATTCCCTTTGGATTCCACCATTGAACACTTCCCCATTTCATCAAAGATAATTATGGCCCAGAGTCTAGAGGATTTGTAGAAAATTGCTACCTTGCCGGTTTGATACCTTCAGAATTTTTCTTCCATGTCATGGGAGGTCACAAAGGTCTCATTGATACAGCTGTAAAAACTGCTGAAACTCCAGCAACGTTTACTCAAAGCTATGAAGAGTGTGATGGTCAAGTATGATGGGACAGTCTAAAATCAAGTTGAACAGCTGGTTACATTACGGTATGGGGAAGATGCTTGCTGTGTAGAATTTCAACAAATGCCAACTGGAACAAGGTGTTTGAGAAAAAGTTCAAATTTGATGCTTCAAATGAACGCTACATGAAAAGAATGTCTGATGGAAAATGTCATCAAAGATTTGTTGGGTGAAACTCATGCTATCGGAGAATTTAAAATTTGGCACTTTGTTAAACATAAAATATGTGTCCATAAGGTAAACGACATATTTATTTGTAGTTTTCTTCAGCAATTAATAATTGTAGTTTTTTTTTCTTAGTTCCCCTTTTTACCTTTTTCATGTTGACTTGATTAAATAATCCATTATACCTCAACAAAGTACATATGCATAGATTGCAACCTTCAAATGAATTTCCCCATTCTTAAAATGGTTTACTATTATGCAGCCCAAGATCATCTAATTTACCATGTTGATTTGTGATAATTCACATGACCATTGGGGACAAAATCGACTGTGAATCGCCATTTTGGTCTTTCTATAGTTAAGCAACGCGATGCCTCTGTTCAGTCTTGAAAGGCAAAAGATACCCACTGTAGACATAGCTGTGTGTGTAATTGTGAGGCAAGGATTGTGCAATCTCCAACCACACAGCTCCTGAATTGGCACTGAGTCCAGTGGCAAGGAGAAGTTCGGACCGCCTGGAAACAATGCCGAGATAAGCAGAGAGCACATACACCACCTGGAAGTCCCAAATGGTCACCAGGTTCAACATTGCTTAAGTTTGGTGATTCAGTGGACCCGGTGTGTTAAGCAACTGGACTCTCTAAAACATGCAGACATGTGGGCGTTTCTGAAGTCAATTTCGCATTTACCACACTGTTTTCCTACATAATTCTTTCAAAAAATCTAACTTTAAACGTGTAATTGTCCATATCTAGTGTAACCCCTCTACACTCTTGTAATGATTCACAATTTCTCTCAGACATCTCTTATGATCTGATTTGTTAAGTATATAAAAAAAAAAATAAATTAAAAAAATAAATTAAAAAAATAAATAAATAAAAAAAATAAAAAAATAAATTAAATAAAAATTTAAAAATTAAATAAAAAAATTTAAATAATTTTTTTTAATTTTAATAAATGTTTTTCAAATTTAAATAAAATTTTTTTATTTAAATTTAAATAAAGAATTAAAAATTTTTTTTTTTTAATTTAAATAAAGAATTAAATCTTTTTTTTTAATTTAAATAAAGAATTAAAATTTTTTTTTTAATTTAAATAAAAAAATTTTAATATAGATATTTGATGACATCCTGGAAAGAACAAATCTTGTAACAAGGTTTCAAAATAAAATGAGACCAACCAACTGACCAAAGGACATGGTTAGTTATAGAGACGTGCCATTTACAACTTTAAAAAATGAATTAAAATTTACTTACCAACATTTTTACTCTTGTAGAGTTCCTTATGTTTAACTGGAGACCGATTAATCTTCAAGGTTTCCGGTTCGTAACCATTATTAACAAATCCAGTTGCGTTTTTCTGCTTATTTTCCAAACTCTGAAGCTTCTGAGACTCTCGCAGGGAATTTCTCAAAAAGTCTTGCTCCCTCTGGATTCGCTTGTCATCCTCTGTACGCTTTTTAATATCCTCCTCGTATTTGCGTACGCGTGCCAATAATTCCTGGGAGGGAGGCGATTGCTTTGCCATGGTTGATGGTGAGTTCTTGACATTCTTGTAGGCATTGACGGAAGAATCGGACAGGTTCTCCCTGGAATCTCCAAGATTTCTGTAGCCTGACAAATTCTCTCGAGAACTTAAGTTCAACCTTGGAGGAGAACCAATTTGCCTTCTTGGAGAAGTCTCATTTGGTGGCGGGGGTGGATAGCGTGGAGCTAATTTGACATGCCCAACAAAGTTTTCGGGACAGTCCACAGCCATCTCTCGGTGGGGGCCACCATCTATAGCCTCCAAAGAACCATGGAAGGCTTCGTTATTGTAATATGTGTCTTGTGACCGATTCAAAGAATTTTCATTTGGACTCACATTTGCATAAACAAGCTTCGTTTGATTCGCAATGTTTTCTATCAATGGAATCTCATTAGTATCATGTCCATTGTGAGAATTCCCAGACTGGTCTTTCTTGGAATCAGAGTATCCATTCATGTCGCGGTTCTCTGTGAGGGTCATTACCGAACCGTGAGATTTATCTGTTGGCCGGCCTCGACGCTGCTTATGAGCTGTTGGTGGGGTAGATGTATTCCGTTGGCGAGCAGTACTGTTATTGTTATTCACGGTTGTCTCTCTTGGAGACAGGGGTAGGGTTTTGGGATCAGAAGACAAAGGGGAAGAAAATTTGGTCATATCCACAGGCTTGATACAGCTACGGGCACACAGTTTTTCCAGTTTCTCTTGAGACTTGTTTTCGACTGCAATGCTGTATGCATCTTGGACTAAGTTGATTTCTGGAACTGTAATAGAAAAGAAAAAGGAAAATAAATTTATTTCTAAAATAGAAAGTTATATTGTTGGATTTTCAAAGTCAGATTTAAATTCCAATTGACATCTATATTTGATTTAGACTAGCCTATTAGATTTCTTTTTCTACTCTATTATGTTATCAGCACATATATAATTTATTTTGTTTATTTTTTGCCATAAAAATCTTATTCCGGCTAAATATACCATTAGAATGGAGACCTTTAGTCTGACTAACCTAATCAGATTAATGAACTTATACGCCCTTAAAAAATAATAATTTGATATTTTCCTTTATGATGAGATGCTTCCAATATTTTGCTGATTCTAAGACAATTACCAAATCTGTTCTAAATTCCAGATTCCGATACAATTACTTATTTCAATTCTTTTTAAATTTCTAAATATAGTGGGTTTTTTTTTTGGGGGGGGGGTCTAATTACCATAAAAGTCCATGTAATATGTGCATAACGCACAAATGTACCTGTGGAGGGTGATCTATAGACTTTAGTTTTACTGGTAGCTTAAAATCAATAATTATTTATTATTTCATCATTAATCCGAGCCATGAAAAATTAAGTTTTAAACAAAGACAAAGAAGAAAAAATTAAAAGAATCATTTTAGTATCAGAAATTAGGCACAATATTTTCTAGATTCTAATTTTCCAAATTTGATTAATGGTCAGAACATATTTTACCCCTCTTTTCCTGCAATTAAACCATTTTCTTTTTTATTTTTACAATTATGCTACAAAGCGTACATCGTTTTTTTATGGGTAAATTTACTGCATAAATTAAAGTTTTGGTATAAATAAAAAGTGAAATATAATTGAATAAGCAGATTTTTCCCATATATATAATGTATATAGTGTCCTTGTCCATGTGTGTGGAACGGTCTCTACCAAACTACTCTATAAATCTTTGGTCTAAAGACTTGATATATAGGAGAATCGGACATGTGGTACAAATTTAGTTTGGTTTTTACTGGTAAAGGGGTTAAATTGAAAAAGAAAAATGAAACTTGGCAGGCATAAGTCAACTAAATGTTACGCATGTACAAATATAAGTTGTACCTTTTACAACATAATTTTAGTTTTTATGTGTATGGACTTTGCTCAGACGGTAACGAATAATGCTGGAGAGCTATACGTTTTCGTTTCGATTGTAGCTGATGGCACCCAAGTCATTTTTATTTATTTATTTTTAACTAAATAAAACCCTAATGAAATCCAAAGAAATAAATAAATTTACTTGAGTAAGAGAGGGTGTATGGGGGAAGGGTTGTGTCTCTTATTTTAACTTACAATTTAGAGATGTTGGATATCAAGTTAGTTGCTCTAAAAGCTTAAAAGGAATATTTCAATCGAAATGCAAAACGTTTTGTCTACGAGATTAAAATAATCAACGTATATATATATATATATATATATATATATATATATATATATATATGGCGTCGTTAATGACAGAGAAAGCAAGTATACCTGTCAGTAAGAATTCTAGCAAGCGAAATTATTTTAATTTAAAATATATTTTTTTAAATTATCGTTATTTTTTCTTTTCATTAAATCACTTTGATTATTGGCAATGTCTATTACCTATACGTAGAAAAAGTGGCAGGTGGGGGGATGGTCTTGCTGGGGCATAAAATATGCTGAAATATATTTTAATTTATGCAGATTTCGTATTTATTATTACAGAGCCAATTCTCTATTGTACCTAACATATACTACTGATTTCCAAAAGTTAAAGAAAAAGAAAAAAAAGAAAAAAAAGAAAAAAGAAAAAGAAAAAAAAAAAAGAAAAAGAAAAAAGAAAGAAAAAAAGAAAAAAGAAAGAAAAAAAAGAAAAAAAGAAAAAGAAAAAAAGAAAAAAAAGACTCGTGTGCCCTCAGCTAGAATCGAAATCAAAACATTTAGCACTCCAGCCGCATTCCCTACCAATGTAGCTATCGAGAGATAGATAAAGAGTTAATATTAAATGACTTTAAAAAATGAATTGAATTCATGAATGCACAGAAAGTAGTAAAAATATGTCGGCAAGTTGAAATGAACATTTTATATTTTAACTTGCCGACATATTTCTGCACACGTTATTCATTCATCCAAACAAAGATATTTACTCATTATAAACCATCCTTGGTGTATGATTACTATTTCCTATTAATTTCAGTGTTATGTGACCAGTAGTTTAAGAGTTTATCGGTTAAATACTTTCACAGACACACACATACGTCTATTGTTTTATTTATATAGATTAGGACAATAAAACACTAAACATTAATTTATTATGAAGTGTTTAAAAAATAATTATATAACTTAAGCATTCCAATAGTTGTATTTAAACCATTCTTCCATACTGCATACAAGGCTTTTTTAAATTATGTATTATTGATTGAAATAATAGTAACCAGTTTTGATGGTAACATAGGTATGACAAACTTTTGCATTTATTCATTTAGATATATTAATCCATATCAGAGAGAGGGAAGAGGGGGTTAACAACTTCATACTATACCAGCAGTTAGCCCGTCGTTGCCCAGTGATAAGATATGCTTAAATATGATATTTTAATGATATGATATCTTAACTATGATATTTTAATTCATGCAGATTACATATTTATTATTATAGAGGCAATTGTCTATCGATTATTATATTGAACCTAACATATAGTAGTGAAATAAAAACTATATATATATATATATATATATATATATATAACTTGGGTGTCATCAGCTAGAATTAAAACCAAAACATACAACTCTTCACCCTCATTCCTTAGCCTCTAAGCCACGCCCGTATACGGATATATATATATTTCCACAGTCAAGCAATGTCGCCACACACAAGAGTCGCAAGGCAAGACTTAAGTTTAACCTTCATTTGGGCTCATCAGTTAGACACATCCAAACTCGGGATTCAAAACCCTAATCTCCTGCATGCGAGGTGAGTACTCTGCCACATGAGCAAATGCGTCACACAAGAAAATCTATTAACTAACACAGATCAAGCAAACCGCGGTGAAATTCGACTATGGAATGTATCTATTTCATCTCAAACAAGGGTGTAGTCAACCAACCAACGAGAACCCAAGTTGCGGTGTTGCTTGACTATAGAAATAATTATATCATTTCTCACGCTCTGAAAATTCTCTCTCTCTCTCTCTCTATATATATATATATATATATATATATATATATATTCACCTGTCATCACTTTTTTTAGAAGATGGAATTGCTCGATCGTCGAAGACAAGATTAAAGCAAGCAAGTACGGCCAGACGGACGGTCCACAGAGTTTTATAATTATATAGATTTCTAGTGTCTATTTATGACACTGAAAACAAAGTCGTTTATCATATGAAACAACTTTTTGGTTTGGTTTCTTTGTTTTGTATTGTGTTACAGCATATCAACTCTTTTCAGATTATTTAATGCCGAATCCAGTAATTTTAGTAGGTTTTTATGCTTGAAATTCTTTATATTGCTCAGCGTGCATAATCCAGCCTCGATAGACTTCAAAACCGGCTTTGAAACCTAGTGGGTGAAGCCCTTTCCCCTCCCTGCAACCTTTTCCCCACAGAAGAGACGTTACAAACCTGTCTCTGCTCTATAGTTATTTTCATGAAAAATGCTCGACTGGACCCCAATCTATAGTATTCCCTTGCCAAACTTTCACAAAAACCACTCGACTAGCTAGAACCACTATATACGATTTCCCTCACTGTCTATTTGTTCCCAAATCTAAATGCAAATTCCATGAACAAAGCTTCTTTCCCAGAACTGCCTGCCCGTGGAACACTATTCTGTTAGCCTGCTTCTCGGTTGAGTTGATAGTCTTCAAATCCAATGTTAGCAAATTCTTGTTGAGCTGTCCCTATAGATAATCAAATTCTACCCAATTTACACCATTAATGATTACTAAACTACCACCTTACATTCATGAACCCTTATCTTCGAGTGGCTTTCGGGTCTTGATAAGTGGTGACTCCCAACTAAAAAAAAAATATATATTTATTCATAGTATTTGGTTTAAATGTTTTATAGAAAGATAATTGTTTTTGTTTTTGAATTTGCAGAACATGATTAAGTTTTGCAAAAGGAAAAGGAAAAAACAAAACAAAAACAATATCGTCAATGTTTGGCGCATTTTTGATCAGGAAGTCAGTATCTTCAGATAGCCTTATCTGATAACACCAGATGCCGTAACAGATATTATCCCTCTGAGCAATGGTAATTAAGGTGCAACTCCACATTGCCCACAACCCTCCAAACGAGGCTTCATCGCTAGATGTCTCTCAAGACGATAACTTTTGAAAAAAAGGTACAGAAAAAAACAATCATTTTCTTTATCATGTCATAGCTGATCTATTTCCCTTATGTGTTCCATTGTTTAATGCGATCTATTCTACTTACATGAATGAACATCCCACTCTACTACTACTACTACTACTACTACTACTATTGTGACAATTTCATTCACGTCCACCTGTGACAGATGGGCTGGCACGAATTTGTCACTGTTGTAATAGAAAGAGCGGAAAGTTAGAAAGACAAGCTGGTGTAATGAAACGGTAAATTGTGGAGAAAAGAAGAAGAAAAAAAAAAGTATTGTAATTAGAAAATTACGGCATGCTGGGGTCCCAGGATTGTCCAAAAAATAACAACTGAAGTTTCAGTCATAGTGATGTAGATTTTAAGATCAAGCAGCGCTACAGTAAAATTGAAACAAACTTATAATAATACTAGCAGACCGCCCGATGTTGCCCAGTCGTAAAATACAAATAAATATTATATTTTAATTCATGCAGATTTCTTATTAGAAAAAGAAAAAAAAAAAATAGAAATGTTTCATCCAATGCCAATAGGCAAAGTTAAAATATGAACAAATTCTGTGGAATCTTTCACGTTTTTTCTAATGGTTTGAAATACTTGCTGCTTCGCCAAGGTTATCAAGGCTATTTTTTTTTATTGTGATGCCATCACTAGATGGATTGCCTACCATGGCTTAAGAGAGGCCCATCTACGCTCGAGAGAAGAATAGACCGCACCAGTTTCCTAATCTGGTATTTTTACCTCGCGATACATACAGCGCCTCACCTTCCCAAATGGTCACCCATCTGGCACAGGCCAGGCTCAATGTTGCCTAACTTCGGTGATCTGGCAAGAACCGGTGTGTCAATGTGATTGTGCCGTTCTAATTATTATAGAGCCAATTCTCTATTGATTATCATCCAATATATAGTAATGATTTCAAAAGTTATAAAAAAAAAAAGAAAAAAAAAGAATGTCTTCTGTATCATCCGCTAGAATTGAAACGAGAACGTTTAGCACACCAGCCTCAGTCGTTAGTTATCTCTTCAGTGTCGTTACCGTCTGAGTTTGCGACAGATGTATACGAAAGATTAAAAATTAAGTGACTTTGAAGCTATGAATGTTTAATTTTGCGCATGCGCAAAAGTAATAACAGGAATAATGTTTTATTCGACTTACCCTGTCAAGGTCAACTGTTTTGTTTTCAATTTTGAACACTTAGCTGCATTTTTTGCCAGCTAAAAACCAAATCGAAAGTGTGCCTCAAATACCCTATATCAAATTTCAACTCTGCAAACCAAAGAGACGAATTTGGTAGAGACCTTTCACACACACCGGCAAGGTCACTTATATATATGTGTGTGTATGTGTACATGTGCTAGAACGTTTTCATCTTAAATTCTATGCAAATATGCAGAATGTAGAAACTATGCATAAATAGAATTCAACATAATAGTGAAATGAAACCAATCATCTAACAGGAAACCATCAACACTGAATAAGTAATTAGTTAACGTTCGTTTTTAAAGGAATATTCAAATTAGTTAACCTCATGTAGTAGCTCGCATATCCATGACTAAGTATATTAAAAAGTTCGTTTTAATAATTTTTAAATAGAAAAAGTAGTCAGAGCAAGAAAAAAATATTCAATTTTATAGGCATATAGATTTCGGTTCTAAGAATTCAAGATCAACAATAATTAGGCGTATGATCGTTTCTAAGATATTTTTTCGTTTATTTTAGCATCTTTTACAAAAGATTAAAAATAAAGGTCAAGCAAAAAACATTGTGTTACATATTAGAGACCCTGTCAGTAGCGATTGTTAGCTAGCATGAATTATGAAAAGGATCACTGTTAGTGCATGTCATAATAACTTTAATATGCCAAAAGAACCATACTCAGAGACGGGCCATGTAAAGTTGAGGCAGGAGACAAAGGTCAAATGACGTTTAAAAAAAAAAAAAAAAAAGCATGAATGGAACGATCAATGACATAACATTTTTCACGTGAGAGAAAACTAAAGTTATGAAATTAGTTTCTTGGAAGCCATGCGAACAAGCTCCGACCAATAATGTAGAAAACTTGTAATCTAGGTGAATGTTACTCCGATGTCTGTCCGTCTGCGTCACTAATTTCATAAAGTTAGAAAGCAAGTTTAAAAAGTAAATAAGATAACATTAGTTTTTCTTTAAATAAAACCATACATAAAAACTCAGTGAACGTATACTTGTCTCCTTTTTTACGCAAAAAAAAGTTTTATTCAAGCAAGCGAAACAATCAACTGTCACTCATGGGTCACGGGTAAAAAAAAAAAAATTGACAATAAAGAGAATAAAAACGACCAGTATAAACACGTATAAGGAATTTCTTGTTTGCTGTTGAAAATTCGTATGGATTTGTCACCATGGAGAGAGAGAGAGAGAGAGGAATATGAAAATAAAGCGAATGTAATGAAACCATAAACTGAAGAATATACCTATTGTAACTGAAAAAAAAAATGCGACAGGGAGGGGCTCAATTGATTAATGGTTTTGTTTTACAGCATATCAACCCTTTTCAGGTTATTTAATGCCAAATCCAGTGATTTTGAAGAACAATTTTTTAATAGAATATATATATATATTTTTTTTTTTAAAGTCTGTTTCTATTTAACCCATAGTTTGAACCCCAACAGTTTCTACCCCTCTGTGTCAGAGTGGACCTGGGAGCAATGGCAATTAAGAGGTGGCTCCACACTCCCCAAAGCCTCACCATCGGATATAGTTTAAAGTCATATCCAGGACCCTCAATTGATTAAAGAACGACAGCTGAAGATCTACATGCCATGGAGTATCTTGGTAAAGCAAACAGGAAAAGAAAGGGGAATTTCTTCGACTATTCTTTAGAAAGAGAAAAAGGTTGAGGACAATGTTCACTGGAATTTTCACCTTCAACCACAAAGTGAACATTTTGATGTTTTGAGGAAAATCATTTAAAAAATCATGCTGCCAAGTTTTCAATAAAAATCATATTTCGGTTGATTTCCCACCTTTTTTTTATAATTTAAATTTATGCTAGCATGGTTACCTAGGTGTAGTTTTGTTTATAAAGATTGGATAAAACGATCGAATTAATTTTACTGTGTCTATAATTGTGCTCTATAACAAGTCGAGCAATATATTTTGTATAAGTATCTATTTATATACAAACATATATAGATAAGAATCCATCGTTAATATCAGGTTGACAAGAAAGTTCTTGCTGTTTTTAACTTTTAAATTCAGGTGAACATATCTCGGCTTAAACAAAAATTCACTGATCGAAATAAGCATCACCAGAATGAACACAATTTTGCCAATGAAAAACAAGTGTATTTATGGCAGTAATCCAAAAATCTTGTGTTCTGGTGGCAATGAAGTCACTGAAGGCGTTTTTGATATTGCAATGAAAAACAAGTGTATTTATGCCAGTAATCCAAAAATCTTGTTTTAAGAGCAATGAAGTCGCTGAAAACATTTTTGATATCGATTAGGTTTTTCAAGCATTTCTCATGCAGAAAGTTGTCGAAATGCTTGAGAAAGTGGTAGTCGGTAGGTGAAAAGTCTGGAGAGTAGTGTGGATGGGACAAAATTTCATGGCTCAATTCGTTCAACTTCTGCAGGGTCGGTTTAGCAACATGTGGTTAGGCATTATTGTGGAGAAGAATGGAGCCTTTTCTGTTGACTAATGCTGGGTGTTGTTGTCAAAGTTTCTGATGCATTTCATCCATTTGTTGACATTACCTCTCGGCCATAATGGTTTCGCCTGCATTCAAAAAACTAATGGATGAAACCAGTCGCAGACCACCAAACAGTCAGCATGACCTCTTGGTGTAACTCTGGTTTTGGGAAGTGTTGTGGAGCTTCGTCAGTATCTAACCACTGAGCTGAGCATTGCCTGTTGTCATAAAGAACCCACTTTTCATTACAAGTTACAACCTGGTCGAGAAACAGGTCATTCTGGTTGCGTAAAAAAAGGAAAGATGACACTTTATAACATCATTTCTTTTGGTTGTCGTTCAATTCGTGAGGCACCCATTTATCAAATTTTTGTCTTTCCAATCTCTCAAATGGTTGAAAATCGTTGTATACATTACGTCTTATTCAGAAGATAGTTTTTGAACAATTGTGCATGGATTGGCTTCGACTAATGCTCTCAATTGATCGTTGTCAACATCCAATGGCTGACCACTACGCTCATCATCTTCAAGACTCACGCCGGCGCCACAAAATTTCTTAAACCACCATTGTGCTGTGCGTTCAGTAGTGGTTCCTGGGCCAAACGTTTCGGCCTAGCTTGTATTAAAATAAGAAAAGTTTACAAATTTGCTTTTTTCGAACTTGCATTCAACGTTCTGCAAAGAAGACAATTGTTTTAAAACGATTGTAATTTAAACGATTGGATAGAGCGAAAAACGTGCTTTAAAATGATATATAAAGTAAAGGTATTATAACGAAAAATTTATTTGAAAATACATAGTTTGAAATCAAAATTAAATTTTTGCAAAAACTTTCTTCTCAACGTGTGTGTATATATATATATATATATATATATATATATATATATGTTGTAACTGATGTCCGGGGCTCCAATTTTAGGACTGCTATTAGTGTTGGAATGATTCTTGGAATCAGAAAATAATCGAAATATTTTGTAGTATCAAATTAGGAGGAACTGGTGCATTTTATGGTATATAAAGTAAAGGTATTATAACGAAAACTTATTTGAAAATACATCATTTGAAATCAAAATTAAAAATTTCGCAAAGACTTTCCTCTCAACCCAATAAAATAGTGTGTGTTAAGCAAATAGTTTTTACTAAGTTACTAGCGTTTTTTTATGGCTTAAAACAAGTTTTCTAATAACATGGAAAATGTTTGAGTATACTTTGGTTTGGTTAGGTTCAAGTTAATTGTTTTGTTTTACGGCATATCAACCATTTTTGGATCATTTAATGCCAAACCCAGTAATTTTGTAAAACGGTTTTATGAATCAAGTACTTTATATATCCAAATACTTATACATGATGTTTGGTTTGGGTTCGTTGTTTTATAAGGGAAAAATTGTTTTTGTTTTTGAAGAACATGATTGAGTTTTGCAAAAGGAAAGGGGGGGGAAACAATAACATCAATTTTTGGTATATTTCAGTCAGGAAGTTAATATCTTCAGATTGGCATCAGACGTTTTGGTTATGGTTAAAGGCAAAGTATCTTATAAAAAGAAAAACGGCAAACAAAAACAAAAAAAGTAAATTTTCCTAACTAAAACAGTATATTTACTTATTTTCGGACTTATCCCCATCTTCATTGTTGTTGTTTCACCACATTTCGGCCAACTATTCCTCTGGCCTTCTTCAGATGGTTAACCGCAATGGGATAGAAATGCTGAGAACGAGTATGAGGAGGAGGATAACAGTTCACAAATAAATAAATATACAAATTACCCATCTCAAAGGATTCCAATAAAACAAGAATATATAATATACTAAAACAAATTACTAAAATTAAATTCAATTCCCTACCACTCTCCCTCGACCCAGGATTGTACCCTAATAAACAAAGTCTCTGACAGCATAGATAGAGCACTTTCCCTCGACACTAGCGCACAAGTGCATGTATTTGGTGACTTCAATGTCCACCACAGCAACTGGCTTGGATCTTCTACTTACACAGACACAGCTGGTATCACAACACGTAACTTCTCTATATCTCATTCCCTATCACAGATGGTTACGTTACCAACCAGTTTCCCAGACCAGCAAGAACAACATGCATCACTTATAGATCTATTTCTGGCCACAGTTCCCGATGACTGTAACGAATGTCCACAGCCCTCTTGGGAACGCCGATCATGCAGTGGTAATGGTTGAAATCGCCCTAAACTCTAGAGCCAAAACTGAAGAGCCACTGCTCAAAACAACGAGATATTATAAAAAGGCTGACTGGGAAGCCATCAGGGACCTCATCAGGGACGCTCCATGGCAAAATATCTTTTCACTTTCTGCTGAACATTGCGCAAATGAGACAATTGAATGGTTCAAAGCGGCAATTGAAGCACATGTTGCCACACGCAAATACTATAGCACACCCCACTCTCCTCAATGGTTCACTTCAACTTGTGCATAGTGCAAAGGCAGCATGCGTACCACAAATTTAACCGACATAAGTCCAGTTCAAGCAGACAGAAGTACATAGAAGCCAGAAATAACTGTAAGAAAGAAATAGCGACAGCTAAGAAAAAATTTACTGAAACCCCCAAAAAACGCATCGAAGCACAGAAATTAGGAACCCGAGACTTCTGGAAAATCTACAACAGTGTAGTAAATAATGGGCAATCAACAATCCCCCAACTATCCAACAATCATGAGGTTGTTTGCTCAGCAACTGAGAAGGTTAACATACTTGCCAGACAGTTTGCCTCCAACTCCACACTGGACTCTGCTAACCACCCCATCCCTGACTTTCCTTTGCAGACAGACGCCACACTAGACGATCTGAAAATCACCCCTTCTCAGGTGCATGCTATCATAAGAAAACTTGACACTGCAAAAGCATGTGGACCTGAGCTCATCCCGGCTGTGCTATTAAAAAAGTGCGCCGCCAAAGTAACTCCAGTTCTCTCCAAACTTTACAACAAATGCCTTAATGAATCTTGCTTTCCTGCCTACTGGAAAACGGCTTTTGTAGTGCCAGTTTTCAAGAATTCTGGCGAAAGAACTGAACGAGTAAATTATCGCCTTATTAGCCTCCTCCCACTTTTCGCCAAAATATTTGATACCATAATTAATCAAGCTCTAGTCCATCACCTTACAGATGCTAAATTTCTGACTGACTAACAATATGGATTTAGGCAAGCCTGTTCCACAGCAGACATCCTAACTGTAATCTCAGAACGTATATACCAGTCACTGGACAAAGCGGTGGAGGGTAGAGCGATAGCTCTAGATATATCTAAGGCTTTTGACAGGGTATGGCATGAGGGTCTTCAAGAAAATTAGATCATATGGCATCACTGGAAGAATACTTAACATAATTAGATCCTTCTTAGATAAGAGAAAAATCCAGGTTGTCCTCAACGGACGTACATCTAAACAATATGATATAAATGCGGGAGTGCCTCAAGGGTCTATCCTTGGACCTCTGTTATTCCTAATATTCATAAATGACCTCCCTGATAAAATTGTCTGTGAGATGGGTATATATGCTGACGACACCACGCTCTATAACAGGCACGACAGGAAAACAAATGAACACATATCTAAAGAAATGGCAGAAACACCTCCGATCCGTAGTGGAATGGGGACAAAAATGGATAGTTACCTTCAATGCTGCCAAAACTAAACTTGTTTCCCTCAATAATTACAAGAAACCTTCCCTACAGCCAATAGCAATGGCCAATGACTCTTTATCTGAAAATACATCTTTTAAACTCCTTGGCCTAACGTTCACAGGAAACACGAGTTGGAACTATTATATTGAGAACATTGCGAGAACCATTGCGAAGAAAGTGGGTTCTCTCTACCGTGCTAGAATGCTATTAATGCCTGAAAGTATCCTATACCTCTATAAGGCCACCATTCGCCCATGTATGGAGTATTGTTGTCATATTTGGGCTGGTGCTACTGCCACTAGTCTCTCGCTCCTAGACAAGGTTCAAAAGAGAGTCGCTAATCTGATAGGTCCTGAACTATCAGCTAAACTTCAGCCTCTGTCACATCGACGAAATGTTGCATCCCTCTTCCTTTTCTGCAAGTACTTTAATGGTGAATGCTCTGACGAACTGCAAGTACTTGTGCCCTCCTTGACGTAAATACCTCCGACAAACCCGACAAGCAGCTAAATCCCACCCCTTCACAGTAGAGATCCTTAGATGCAAGAGAGCCTTCTACTTCAGTAGTTTCTTCCCCAGAACAGCTAGACTTTGGAATTCCCTTCTGGATCCCTGCTTCCCCGACTGTACTGACATGCAGAAGTTCAAGTGCAACATGAATTGACATCTTGCTACCCAACTTCCTACACAGTACCCATGATGCTTATGTCCCTGATAGTAGCTCCCTACAAAGTGGCAATGTGCCTTGTTTGGGGTGAAAATGTAATTTAAAAAAATTGAAAAAAAAAAAAATCGTCTTGATCAAAATTCAGCAAAAATGACAATGCTCTAAAAGCGTTTCTTGAATGAACAATCAATTAAAAACAGATGTCAATAATAGAATATCAAGCCAAATCGGAGGTTGGCACACTTTGAGTATCGACGCGAAATGACAGAAAATAAATTCACCTTTTCATAAACTATTCAATTTATCTGATTAAAAAGAACCACCAAAAATAATCCC
>NC_136517.1:55290597-55405597 GCF_053919585.1 Euprymna scolopes
CCTTTGCTCTATTTAAGAAGTATCATTTAAGGATTTTGCTTTTATTTTGATAAAATTAGGATCGCTATTATTTTCGGCGAAATTGGAAATATTTTCAAATTTTCACCAGGTATGAACAAATATTTTCTATTGACTTGTGGATTAGGAAAGACAAAGGCTAAGGGAGTAAATCCTGACAAAAAATCCGGTTTCGAGTTCCGATAGGCGGACGATGAAACATTGCAACACCTTTCCAGTAACTCCTGCAGCTGTGCTCGCTTTGACCATATTGGCATGCCTTTTCGTCTGCAACACGGAGAGGGGTATCCTGGTAACTGGGTAAACCTAGGTCTCCTTATCACCGGCCCAGGCCTGCATCCGGAGAGCCAATTCTAGCTTCGAATTGTAAAGCCACAGCAGATGCTGCAGTGCACCAGACTAGATGCAGAATGTTGTCTTATTAGACAGAAAATTGCCATCATTTTTAATAGTGACTTCATCTTTTGAATGTCATTTGATGTTGTTAAAAAGAAAAAAAATATATAATTCGATATTTTTTTTTTCAAATATATTCATCCGTACTAGAAATATTTTTTTGCATCATTTTTTTTTTTTTTTTTTTTTTTTTGCAGCAATTAGTCAATTACAAATGGTGGGAATGTTTTCGATTAGCAGCAAATTTCGCTATTTTTACAGAGTAGTGATACTAACACATTTTCGTTTATTATTTTTTTACATAGCAGTGATATAATACATGTTTTTGTTACGCTTTTTTGAGGGTATGTTAGAAGGCAAAAGAGACAGAGGAAAGCCAAAGAGAAGGTGGAGAAAAAAATGTTGATTGGAAATCTTTCAACAGTTGGACATTCATCAACCGACTTTCAGTGAATTGGAAAGAATGGCAAAAAAAAAAAAAAAAAAAAAAAAAAAAAAAAGAAAAAAAAGTCACGTGGGTTTGCAATCTGCCCTAAGCGGAAAATGCGACCTACGATGATTATACTAACACAGGCTTTCGCTTATTATTTTTACAGGTTAGTAATAGTTAGTAATACCAATACATGTTATTTTTGGCTGAGAAACAGCGATCACGTATTTAATTCAACCTCATTTGGACGAATGGCTCATGCACTGCCATTCAAGTTTAGATTTGCCCATGTTCGCTTCGCACTCGAGTCATGTCCACATATACAAACAAGTCACCTTCTCTTGCTTCAGCAAAGTAAGTCTCCACCACACAATACCAGGTAGTTTGTAGGGAAAATATATAGTTTTTTTTTTTTTTTTAGAGGCGGCGAACTTTAAATTAACACATTTGGCAACAATCAATTATTTTGAGTTCAGCCTGGTTTGGCAATTCATCATGAAGAGACTGATATCTGAGCAGCATTTGCGAATTGCAAATGATACGATCAATTTACTGAAAGAAACATCTGATGAACGAATAATTTCACGAAATGGACCTGTCAACTGGCCACCGCGTTTGTGCAATTTAATCCCATTGGTTTATTTTCTTTGGTGATATGTAAAGTCCCATGTCTAGGCTGATAAACCACACATAATAAACCATTTGAAAGACAGCATTTGACGCATTATGTCTGAAATACAGCCCAATTTAATACAGTTTGTGAAAATTGACCTTTATATTATGCTGCATACATGCGAGCCCGAAATTGTATTTAAATTATAAATGGCAAAAATTAATCTTTGGAATAAACCACATATTTGTATAATAAACATTTTTCTGTGAAGTTTGCCGCCTCTATAAAAAAAAAATCCTATATCTGCCTAGAAAATTTACAATCATTTATTTTTTTTATCCTTTGTTTGGTAGGAATTTACAAGCACAGACAAGAACAAACACTTTCGCTTTCAAAGGTTGATTGACTTTTTAATGATCAGTCTGAAATCAAAAGACAGGGAAAGACATTTGTTTTTTTTCTGGTAAGGAAAGGGGGCGGGAGTCAGAGCCAGGAAGGTTGGTAGAGTTCAGCTATGTTTATTTTGCCATTAATGCAGAGAAAAATCCAGTTTCTCAACTTTCATTTCTATTTTATGGTTGCTAAGCTAAAGACATTTGGAATCTTCCCAAAGGCAATTTTTTGTTTGTTTGTTGTGTTTGTTTCTTTTTTTTCTTTTGATCCGGAAAGAGTGGTGGAAATGATGAAAAGAAAGTACCAATTTCACTGCAGCAAATACTAAATGGACTGAAAGTTAGTTTAAACATTCGTTTGTTGAAATGTGTTCGTTAGTAGTGGCAACAAAATGTCTGCAAGGATATATAAAAAAAACAAAACTTTTCTTTTGCTTAAATAAAAAAAACTCAAAAACAAGTGAAGCATGCATGGTCCCTCGTGAGTGCTCAGTGAACGAGGCGTAAAAATGACTAAGTTCAGAATTTGCCCCCCCCCCATTTAGCCCCAAAAAGTCCCCAGAGGACATCAAATGCTGGTGAAAATAAACAAACGGTGCAGTTTTAGACTTTAACAGATGTAAATTCGAGTTCTGCACTATGCAAAAAAAAAAAAAAAAAAAAAAAAAAAGGTCTTCAGACATACCTCTCCATCGTACAGTGTATCGATACTCTATGACTGACTGGGATAGCTTCCGTACATTTATATCAGACCTACCTCTACATGCCATGTTTAAAAAGGATGTGTCCTCTATAGTATCAGACCTGATGGAATGGTTAACTGTAGGTATAGACAGTTTCATACCCTCGAAAAAGTTCCAGCCAGCCGTGGTTCTCCCCAAAATGTGCTGCTACCATTGCACACAGAAATAACTTTTTCCATTGCTTCCAACTTAATAGATGTACTGAGACTAAAGCCGCTTTCAGGACTGCCAGCAAGCACTGTAAAAAAGTAATAAAGAACGCAAGAGAGTTGTATGCTCAGTATGTCAAGTCCAAGGTAGCTGAGCAGTGGCTTGGTTCTCATCAGTTCTGACAAATAGCAAACAGAATCCTTAAAAGAAGTGTGAGCTCTATCCCAATTATCATCAATGGACCTGAGTTAATCTCGTCAGCATCAGACAAAGCCAATCTCTTTGCCAAGAACTTTGCAGCTAATTTTACCCTTTACGACCAAAGCCGCCAACCCCCAGTATTTCCTTGTATATCAGAAAACATGCTGTGTGACATACAAATGTCTGTATGTGATGTTGCCAAGCTAATCAAAATCCTTGATTCCAGTAAAGCAACTGGCCCTGACGGCATTCCAATTATAGTGCTCAAAAGGCTTCAAACGGAACTAGCGCCCATACTTCCAAAGTTATTTAAGCGTTGTCTTAAGGAGAAATGCTTCCCAACACCTTGGACAATCTCATCAGTATGCCCTGTATTTAAGAACTCAGGTGATCGCTCATCTCCCTCTCAGTACAGACCAATAAGTCTCCTATGCATCATGAAGTCAACCATCTCAGCAAAAATAACCTTCTTAGTGACATGCAATATAGTTTTCGTTCTGCTAGATCTACAGCAGACATGCTTACAGCTATATCTCATAGGATTGGCAAATCCCTCAACAGAGGCTTTTCCTCTAGGGCAATTGTTCTTGACATATCAAAGGCCTTTGATAAGGTATGCCATAAAGGTCTACTTCAGAAGATCTCCAGTCATGGTATAGCTGGAAACGTCTTAACTATTAAATCATTTCTCTTTGATAGGTTCTTAATAGTGGTTGATGGGCAGAAATCAGAAGCTCTCAGTATTAATGCTGGAGTCCCTCAGGGGTCCATCCTGGGTCCAACTCTCTTCCTGATCTACATCAATGATCTTCCAAATTCGTAGACATTTATGCTGATGACACTACCATCTATGATAGCACTTCGAAGACCGTAAATGACCAAGTTCCCTGACTCTCTCCTCTGATCTTGAGCACGTGGTACAATGGGGAAAAAAGTAGCTGGTTACTTTTAATGCATCTAAAACCAAGCTTCTATCTTTACATCATCAACATTCTGTTACCCAGCTGCCATCAGTCAAAATGAATGGCTCTCGTCTTGGGGAGGCTTCATGTTTTGACAAGCTTCTGGGCTTGACCCTTACACCTGATTCGAAATGGAACATGTATATCAAATCCATTGCCAAAGTTGCTGGAAAAATAGTGGGATCCTTCTACGTCTCCAGTAGTTATCTCACTCCTGATGCAATTCTCTACCTATATAAAAACCAGGTTCGACCAACGATGGAGTACTGTTGCCACATCTGGGCAGGAGCTGCTAGAAGCAGCTTATCCTGTCTTGACAAAGTTCAAAATAGACTTCGTAGCTTAGTGGGGGATGCCCTTTTCTCTTCCCTGCAATCTTTTTCCCACAGCGAGCTTGTCCCTGCTTTATCGTTATTTTCATGGCAGGTGCTCATCTGAGCTTCAATCTATGGCCCCCCCCTTGCTAAACTTTCACGAAAAACACTCGTCTAGCCAGAACAACTATCAACAATTTCCCACACTCTTTATCTGTGCCTACACCTAAACATAGATTCCATAAACAGGGCTTCTTTCTAAGAACTGCTCGCCTGTGGAACTCTATTCTGTTTACCTGCTTTCCAGCTGACTACAATCTCATTGTCTTCAAGTCCAACGTAAACAAGTTCTTATTGAACCTTCCTCCTAAGTAATCCAAGTTACAAAATTCCCACTAATGTTTACTACACTAAAATCACAATGACTAATACATACCCATTAACCCTTATCCTCGAGTGGCCTCTGGGTCTTAATAAGTAGCGACCACCAAATAAAAAAAGGTCCATCATTTACACCCCCCCAATTTTCCCCCAAAAGTCCCTAAAGCCTTAACATATTTAAATTTGAGTTCAGCACCATGCAAAACTGCTAAATAGACATACACAGAAAATTTTGGACAAATATGGTAAAATAGTCCCAAAAATGGAATGTTTATATTAGCACTAAAAGAGCCCCTGGGGCACACCCAAGAGTTATCGCGAAGTATAAACAGACAAAATTATACAGAAATCAGTTAGTTACAACTTTTAAAAAAGTTTTATAAAAATCCAAGGCATCAATTTTTTTAAATAAGCACAAAAGTGTCAATTAAGTCCTACCTAACAAATATTCCTGGTGAACCAAGTGCAAAAGAGATTCAGACAATTGCACTTATGGGAACAGCGAGGATACTAAAAAGAGTTCTCGGTTTTTTTTTTTTTTTTTTTTTTTTTTTTTTACAAAGGCATCACCACATTATCAAGGCCCAGAGGCCACTCAAGGATAAGGGTTAAAGAGTGTACAGTAGAAGTTGGTCAATATAGTAATCATTAGTAATGAAAATTTGGTAAATTTAATAACTTATATGGAACAGCTCATCAAGAATTTATTTACTTTAGACTTGAACACAACCATATTGTAGTCAGCCGGAAAGCAGGAAAACGGAAGACAATTCCACAGGCGTGCAGTTCTAAGAAAGAAGCTTTGTTCATGGAATCTATGTTTAGGTTTAGGCACAAATAAAGAGTGGGGGAAACTACTGATAGTGCTTACAGCTAGACGAGTGTTTCTTGTGAAAGTTTGGCGAGGGGGGACCATAGATTGAAGCTCAGTTGAACACTTTCCATGAAAATAACGATACATCAGAGACAAACTCGCAACATCTCTTCTGTGAGATAGAGGTTGCAAGGAGGAGAAAAGGACATCTCCTACGAGGCTACGAAGTCTATTTTGAACTCTATCAAGGCAGGACAAGTCCTTTCTAGCAGCTCCTGCCCAGATGTGGCAACAGTATTCCATCCTTGGACGTACCTGGCTCTTATATAGATAGAGAATAGCATCAGCAGTGAGATATCTACTGGATCGATAGAAAGATCCCACCATTTTTCCAGCGGCCTTGGCAACAGATTTGATATACGTGTTCCATTTAAGATCAGGAGTAATGGTCAAGCCCAGAAGCTTGTCAAAACTTGAGGCCTCCTGAAGACGAGAGCCATTCATTTCAATTGATGACAAATGTGGATTAGAATGTTGATGATGTAAAGAGAGAAGCTTGGTTTTAGATGCATTAAAAGTAACCAGCCACTCCTTTCCCCATTGTACTACATGCTCAAGATCAGAGGAGAGAGAATTGGAGAGTACTTGCTCGTTTACTGTCTTAGATGTGGTACCATAAATGGTAGTGTCGTCAGCATAAATGTCTACAAATGATGTAAGGATATGATTTGGAAGATCATTAATGTAAATCAGGAAAAGAGTTGGGCCGAGGATGGATCCCTGAGGGACACCGGCATTAATACTGTGAGCTTCTGATTTTTGCCCCTCAACTACTACTCTTATGAACCTATCAGAAAGAAATGATTTAATAATTGAGAAGACTTTTCCAGCTATACCATAGCTAGCGATCTTATGAAGTAAACCTTTATGCCATACCCTATCAAAGGCTTTAGATATGTCAAGAGCAATTGCCCTAGAAAGATTGCCACCGTCGAGAGATTTGCTAATCCTATGCGATATAACTGTAAGGACATCTGCTGTAGATCTAGCAGAACGGAAACCATATTGAGTGTCACTAAGAAGGTTATTTTTGTTGAGATGTTTGATTACTTCTGTATTTAACACAGATTCTAGCAACTTACTCATGACGCACAGGAGACTTATTGGCCTGTACTGAGAGGGGGATGAGCGATCACCTGAATTCTTAAATACAGGGCATACTGATGAGATTTTCCAGGGAGATGGGAAACTATTCTCCTTAAGACAACGTTTAAACAGTTTTGTAAGTATGGGCGCTAGTTCAGGTTGAAGTTTTTTGAGTACTATAATTGGAATACCATCAGGGCCAGTTGCTTTACTCGAATCAAGGTTTTTGATTAGCTTCGCAACATCACGTACAGATATACGTATATCACATAGCGTGTTTTCTGATACAGGAGGAAATATTGGGGGTTGGCGGTCTTGGTCGCAAAGGGTAGAATTAGCTGCAAAGTTCTTGACAAAGAGTTTGGCTTTGTCTGATGCTGACGAGATTACCTCAGGTTGGTTTCAATAAAAAAGCGGAGCAATGTTGGCAGCTGGTTTGGCTGCCCCATACCCAGCATTACAATCTTCAAAGGAAGAAAAAAAAAAAAAAAAAAAAAAGCCATTATAACCTGAAAGGCACCCCTGGGGGGGGGGGCAACCGGAATTTTCCCGGAAAATCCATTCTGTTACTTTTTTACTCATATCATGCTTAATGTTTGTGCAAAATTTTTAAAAATTCCAAGGTGTAGTTATTGAGAAAAGGTGCAAACGGATAAAGGGTGATTGTACAGGTCCACCCTCCTTTTGTCTGGGGGGGGGGGTGCAAAAATATTTAAAAATAGATAGAAGTTAGTTGGTATTATTTAGATTGTTCTGACAATTTTGCTCATCTTCAGTGTTATCTGCACAACGTTTCAGTTGATGTAACTTTATACCTTCTTCAGATGTACAAGTTGCCATATTTGCCAAACATGGCGACTTATGCACCTGAAGAAGGTTGAGGTTGACATCGCCTGAAACGTGCAAATAACACTTAAGATTAGAACTGTATTCTGATTAATCCAAATAATACAAGCATTTTTCACAAAAAATTTAGAACTGTAAGGTAGAAGTTGGTTGGTTGTTTTTATTTTATGGCATATCAACAATTTTTTAATTATTTAATGTCAAATACAGTAATTTTGGAGTAAAACTGTTCATATGTCAATTGACATCAAAATGTTCTGCTTGCAAAGATACAAGTTAATTGAATAATTTTTACATTAAAACAAATTCAATAGCTTATACATATAACTACCTTCGATTGTACAATAAAAAGGCATCTTTAGGTATTACATGCTTTTCACGATTTTATATTTAGAAAAATTATGAATTTTTAATTTAAACATTTCTTTGGTAAAATACTTTTTTTGGTTTTATATATAGGGTGGAACAATAAAAATGTCGCACTAGAAAAAGACAGGATTCTATTTCTGTTTGATGAAAATAGGTTTACTTTTTTTTTTTTTTTTTTTTAGTTGGCCAGTTGTGTACGAATCCCAAAAGCAATAGGAGCCTTCTATCATGTCTGAAAGTGACACATTGTTCAATGAGCAAGATTGGAGATGCGCTGCTGGCCAACTCATGCTCTACCAGTCCAAGTTATCACAACAGGACCATTGCCAGCATTTTCAAAATTCAAATGTGGATAGTTCAACACTTGAGGGCACAGCTCAATGCATTGGACGACCTACGGTTATGGTCCTTGGTATGGTTTCAAGTGAGGACCACATCATGCCACCTCACATCTTCAAAGTTGGCTTGAAATGTATTTGAATGTGCTGAAGAGTGTGGTGATCCCCTGGTGTAATCAGGTGGCCACCGGCAGACCCTGGACATGGCAGCAGGACTCGGTATCGGCCTATAAATTCAAAGTGATACAGGCTTAGCTTCAGAAGGAGTGCTATGACTTTATACCCTTTTCTCACTGGCCCTCTCCTCCCCCGACCTGAACTCGTTGAACTACTTCATTTGATCAGACGTCGAGAACATCACAAACATGACTTCCCACAATACCAAAGCCAGCCTGATTATCGCCATCTGCCGAGTATTCTCCAAGCCCTCGCTGGTGTTTGTGGAAAAGGCATGCTCCGAGTTCCAGGCCCGTATCAAGGCGGTGATTGAGGCTGGAGGCAGCTACATTGAATAGATGTCAGCTCTACTACATAATAGAGTTACGTGAATTGATTATTTTCAATATTTGTCGTCCAAGACGTCGAGCTTCAAAACTTTAAAATAAAGTTGTAGTGTTGTTTTCTTTAGGGCGACAATTTTATCGTTCTACGCTGTAATTGCATATTACAATTTCAAAATTTTGTGTCATCTATAATGTCAATCTCAATCGTTAGTTTGTGTGAATGTATGTATGTATGTTTATATGTCCGTCAAAAATTTTCGACAAACGCGACGGGTCCTGACGAGATCAGTATCGTTTTGAAGCTCGATGTCTTGGACAGCAAATATAAAAAAATTGGCCAAAAACATTAATTTCTTCACTCTCAACGCAGTTTTCTACAAGGAAGAGTCGGTTTTTGCGTCAACATTTTTGCAAAGTCATCATCCCGGTTGAGTTGACTACGCTTAATTTCAACGCCCAGGACTTCCGGTCGCGCACTGGAGATACTAAGACGTCACGTTTTTTTAACCTTATTTTCCTCCTTTGCCTTACAGGTTCGAGCCTGCCAGCTACCATTTTTTTTTTTTTTTTTTTTTTTTTTTTAACTCCACCCAAGCTGCCTACTGTTGTTTTGATTCCCCACTCCTCGCCACTTTCACTTTTTTAACCCCCCCCCCCGAGTTCCTTACTACACTACCTACACACACCTGGCCAACGCCGGGCACTTCCGCTAGTTAAACATATTTTCAATAAATAAAATGTAGATAAAAAATAAATCAATAACATTATATGTAAATATAGAAAAAGAAAATAAATTTTAAAAGAAAAAAATAAGAGAAAAACAGAAAAAGTGAAAAAGAAAAAGAACACAAAAAAAAGAAAAATATGAGGGGGGGGGGGAAACGCAAGAAATAAAAAAAAGTAAAGATAAAGAAACAAAAAGTATTTAAAAAGAAAATGTTTAAATAATAACAATTTTTTTTAGCTTTTTCATTCACATATCTTCTTCGTTCTTTGACCGAAAGGTTTTAAATGGTTTTTAAATGGTTGCACAAGAACGTAAAAAAAAAAAAAAAAAAAAAAAAAAATGTTCTTTGCAATATCATGAAAAGCCAAGTAAATCTTTCGGCTTGGATGGTTTATTGAAGAAGTGTAAAAAGTTATGAATAGCAAGTGAAGAATCGATACGAGACTGAAATGAGACTGTCAATTCATGCTGGTCTTTTTGTCGTCCTGACAAAGAAACAGGTAAGTAGGAAAAAAAAAAATGTCGAAACTCTAGATACATCGTACAAATAAACGTTGATTTTCAAAACGATACTCATAGTTTGCGTAAGAGTTTGCATAGAGCTGGAGGGTATTTATCTTTGAGCTACAGTATTATCTGTTCATATAATATAGAATTTGTCTATGCAAAATGCAGACATCCTTTAAAAAGAAGGCGTGCTCTAAAAAAGTCAGATTAATATATATATATATTACACACACACACACACACACACACACACACACACACAGTGTCCAAAAAGTCACTGAACTTGACCTCTGATGTTGGTAAAAAAAAAAAAAAAAAAAAATTCACAACTTGCGTACGTTGTTCAAGACTATACTTATCCATAATTAATTTTTAAAATATTATCTGAAAAATATCTGAAACAGATATTAAAAAAATAAATAAACAAATAAATCATTAATGGTAAAAATGACAAAGATTTTCAACCCTTTCAGCGACATTTTGGACACCCTGTATATTATATATATATATATATACACACACACACACACACTAGCAGCAGATCGCCCGGCGTTGCCCAGTCATAAAATATATATAATATTATATTTTAATTAATGCGGTATTCTCATTTATTATGAAGAGAAATACACGATAAGTATTAAACATAACGTTAAATTCCTTAAAAAAAAAAAAAAAAAAAAAAAAAATGAAGTAAAAAAATAAACGGAAAGAAACTGAGCCATGTGCAAGTGAGTATTACATTTTTTCTAAACAGTTCACTTCTTGCAAGTCGAAAAAATAAAACAAAAAAAAAACTCGGGGTGAGATCGAAACCAAAACCTTAAGACAGTGAGTCAAGTACGATACCCCTTAGGCCAGCTTGGCAGGACTGTAAAAAGTGTTTTCAAACCTACTTATTCTTAGCATAAGGAATCTGCCATGTAAACGATTCACCCATACGTGTTCGTGAAACAGTTGACAAACAAAAATCCGACGACAACCACATACCATTTTCTTTTCATTTTGTCCTTTTTCTGGATGAAAATCGATTAAAAAGTTTTCTACATGTCTGAATATTCTATATACAAAATTTCAAGTCTGTACATCAAAAATTCGTTGAGTATATAGGTTGGTGTCCTCACGCACATTCTCACTTTTATAGATTCATAGATATAGTATAGTTCCAAGTTAATTTTTTTAAGCACTCTTTTTTTATTATATTTATTTCGTTTTCCATTTTTTAGATAACAGAAATATTTTTATATTTTGTATAAAAGAATTACTATTTAAAATCAGGTTCCATTCTTAAGGATCCAGCCTGATGATGCTACATTTCTAAAGAATTTGCAGGAGAAACATGCACATATGTAGTCAATAACGCTTGTATAAATAAATGAACGTACTACGAGGAGCATTAAAAAGTAATGTCTCCTATTTTTTTTAATTCGCTAGAATAGAACAGAGGAGATTACAAATTGCATTGTTATGATGACTGAACTTATGTATTCATGACTGGAAGTTTCATCTCTCTGTGACAAATATTGAGGTTATGAAATTAATAATCCAATCCATGTCATGGGCGTGCGTCAGAAGCAGGAATGAGTTATTGAATTTCTGGGAAAAGTGCATTGAGACTAGTGGTGACTATGTAGAAAAATAAATTCAAAAGGTCGCTTGTGTAATTCATTGTAAGGTACCACTCGCATCTTCGTAGCTCTTAAACTTTTTTGAGTTTAAAAAAAAAATAGGAGGCTTTACTTTTGGAACCATCTTCGTATAAACTCAAGTACCTTTGGTACCAGACAGGCAAATATGAATACGAGAGAGCGAGAGAGAGAGAGAGGGCGAGATCGACCGCGAGAGAGAGCGAGAGCAAGAGAGAGAGAGAGAAAGAGCGCGAGAGCAAGAGAGAGAGAGAGAGAGAGAGCGCGAGAGCAAGAGAGAGAGAGACACACACAAATGGTTGGCTATTATCCCATCACAATAATAATATATTATACAACTATTGATGCATATTTTCCATTTCTGTTCCAATTCATGTTGTAGGTTGCTCAAAGCATCGTGATGATGTAAATAGTACAGACGTTAGTCATGAAGTTTGTCATGAAATGCAATGCGACCGTTCATTTGCAGAGTAATTCAAATAATAATAAAAGATCGATTTTTTTTTTAAATTTTGCCTTCAAAGAAAAACGATTATTGTCCAAACTTCTCCCTATATTAAAATAAATAAATGAACAAGAATCTATTTGGTATACGTACTCGTGATAAAACGGAAATATCATATTCCAAAAAATCACGTAAATTGATCTATTAATTTTATTTTAAAATATTAAAAATAAAATTTTATGAGTATCCAAGAAGTGACTGCTTCTCCCGCCAATTTTGAAATAAGCAAGAAAGGATGACAACTTAATACTATTAACCATAGTTACTAGATTTATGTTGTAATGCTCACAAATTCCTATTAATCGCTTAAATATTATTTTCTTTATAAAAATAAAACTCCTTGATCAATTTATGTGGATTTTGGAATATGAAATTTCCGTTTCAGATATTTCTGTATTTTTGTTTTGTTTTAATATAGGGGAAATAAAAATAAAAACATTATCCACATAGAGAGACATGTTCTCTTGGTATCTACTTATGTTCATAGAACACTGCCGGGAGATGCCAAGTAATCTAAATTATTATCATTATGAAGCAGGTATTTTATAGATAAAAAGTATTTATGGTAGAAATGTATCCAGAATAATAACGTGGAATGTTATCAAATTTAGAAATTTCTAGATAAACATCATGTAAAAACATCACGTGATCTTAATGCTACATGTATTAATAATGTAATGAAAGGGAGACAGATTTTGAGACATCCAGTTTAGTTAGAGTTTGGAATTAAAGTGGAAGAGTTGGAAAGTTAGCATGGAAGATATCGTCTCCACGTTTGGAAGCTGGAAGAGGCGCGATTTTAGCATGATGGAGAACTTACAATACCGTGGAGCTCCGATGGGAAGCTGAGAATAAAGTTTATATAAAACGAACTTGGTATTTGGGCGTTCCTTCAAAAGGAGATACTTGTTTTAGGACTGCAAGAAACAGACTAAAGGAGTGAGAGACCTTTTCGACCCTATGGAAAAGGTATGTTTTTCCTTTGTCTGGACTAAGCGGACTAAGATGTTATTCGTTTTTGTAAAAGACTGTCCCGCGTACTGTTGTTTGTTACGATGTGAACAGACTTATGGAAACCCACACATCCATACAACTAGAGGAACATTTTAAACACTAGACGTTCACACACTATGTATATCACACGTTTATATGCACTTAACCCCGCTATATAACACTTATATAATATGCGAACAAATATTCTCACTGATCAAGTTGAACAAATCTCATTCTCCATTAGTGATGAACATGTATTGATCGTTCTCTGCAGATCAACTTCAGTTATCAGATATTTACAGTTTAGTATTTTTTAAAATTTTATCATAGGTCGATTATATATACTTATATACGCAGAGAATGCCCGGATATCTTGATACAAAATATATCTAACATATAAAGTTAGCTTGTTGGATTTTCAAACAAAAATCCAAACAATATTTAAACGGACAAATCCAACTGCTTCTGACTAGTCGGTTTTCATTTATTATCTTTATACTATGTTATTGGCAATATAAAAGTGAACTTTGCTACAATTAACTTTACAAATTACTTAGTTTCTCGGGCCCTTCGGCAAGCAAAGACCATATGTGGGGGGCAAACCCACATATAAGTTACTGGTCAATGTAGGGGAAACCCTTCATACTAATTGTCACTATCCAGCTCCCTTACTCCCCGGGGAGTTGGTCCCCATTTCCCCTTTACTCCCCACTTTAAAAATCGGCCCTGTGCCTAATTTGCTCGGTGGGGGAGCAAATAAATACCATTATTTAGTTTGGTCAAAATAACTGGTGATACAAAATATTTTTAAATCTATATGATTATAAAATTCTGTGGACCTTGCTTACTTTCTTGCGTCTTGTCTTCGACGATTGGGCGTTTCCATATTTTGAAAAAGGGATGACAGGTGAATATATATGTATATATACCCGGCGCTGCCCGGTATAAAAAATATGAAGTAAAAAACGGAAAGAAACTGAGATATGTGCATGCGAGTATTATATTTTTTTTCTAAGCAGTAGAAAAGTACTCGAGCTGAGATCAAAACCAAAACCTAAAGATAAGTGAATCAAGTACGATAACCATTAGACCAGCTTGCCAGGATCTTTAAAAGGTATTTTCAAACCTCATGAAAGAGTTGACAAACAGATAAAAAAAATCCGATGACCTGTAAGTACCAATTTTAACCCCTTAGTAACCCTTTTTCCCCCCGGATGAAAACCGATTAAAACTTTTTCCACATGTCTGAATACACTATATACCAAATCTCAAGTCTGTAGATCCAAAATTCGCTACGTATATAGGTTGAGAAGTGTCCTAACTCGCACACACACACACACACACACACATATATGTAGAGATATAGATAGATATGTGTGTGGGGGGGGGCATGACACAGATTAAGGAATGAGGATGGAGAGTTGTATTTTTAGGTTTCGATTTTCGCTGATGGCACCCCAGTCATATATATATATATTTTTAGCTTTAATCTCACTACTATATATTAGGTCCAATATAAATATAATAATCGATAGGGAATTGTCTCTATAATAATAAGTATGCAATCTGCACGAATTAAGCTATCATATTTAAGTATATCTTACGATCAGGCAACACCATACGGCCTGCTAGTAATCTATAAAAATAAGAATCAGCAAAGTAGATAACTCATTTTAAATTTAACAATCTAATATGGACTGTCTACAACTAAAATGTCATTTCTTTTTCTGTATAAATTTAAAAATAGGTAAATAAAATTATTTCACTGTAGGCTAAACTCGTATATATAAACTTTAAAATAAAAATATAGAATTAAAAAAAAAAAAATTTTGTAATATATATTTCTTGAATTTGGGGGCCCCTCTATATAAATTTGGAAAAAGGGCCCCCTCTATATAAATTTGGAGAACGGGCCCCCTCTGTATAAATTTGGAGAACGGGCCCCCTCTGTATAAATTTGGAGAACGCGCCCCCTCTGTATAAATTTGGAGAACGCGCCCCCTCTGTATAAATTTGGAGAACGGGCCCCCTCTGTATAAATTTGGAGAACGGGCCCCCTCTGTATAAATTTGGAGAACGGGCCCCCTTTGTATAAATTTGAAGAACGGGCCCCCTTTGTATAAATTTGGAGAACGGGCCCCTTTGTATAAATTTGGAGAACGGGGCCCCTTTGTATAAATTTGGAGAACGGGCCCCCTCTGTATAAATTTGAAGAACAGGCCCCCTTTGTATAAATTTGAAGAACAGGCCCCCTCCGTATAAATTTGAAGGATAGGCCCCCTCTGTATAAATTTGAAGAACAGGCCCCCTCTGTATAAATTTGGAGAACGGGCCCCCTCTATATAAATTTGAAGAACGGACCTCTCTTAATTTGACGAACATGAATAAATATTTGAAGATATAAAGAACTTGAAACATCAAAACCTTTTTCTAAATAATCGAAAAGAGTTGATATGCCGTAAAACAAAACAAACAAACCAATCTCTCCATGCAACTAATCAAAATAAACTTTGCATTAATTATGCTGCTATTCTTTTCATGCTTTCCAATCTCAATATTACATTCCAATTTTCATGTGTGGACACTAGAGCCCGGGCCTGAGTACAATACTAGCTTTATATGACTTTAAAACAACGTTTTGCTGCCTTGAAATATTTCTAACCATCCGGCGAATCATATGTGGCAGACATTATCGCTTGACACGCCTTTTATATGTTCATACACGCAAGGACTTTTAACCGTCGGGTTACAGACAGAAAATTATATAGGTTCTAAAGACATGAGAAAATATCATTCATTTACCATTTGGACACGAAATTATTTCATTTTATGTCTTACTTGAACTGATCAGCTATTGAAAGGATGATAATAGTACATTAATTATTGATTGACACTTCGAATAGTAACTAGCTGGCTGCCTGACGTTGCCCGACCGTACAATATGCTTAAACATATATATATTATTCCTTAATTGGAATTCATTTTTTGAGATGAGCATTATATATTAATTTATTTTTATTTCGGACTATTAGTCTCATCTTTATTAGTTTTTTTTTTTTTTTTTTTTAATCTTTTTATTGGTTCACAACGTTTCGGCCAACTTCCTCTGGCCTTCGTCAGGTGGTAACCGCGACGGATAGGAACTTCAAATCTCCTAACTGCATTCTCAGCCATCACTGCCATCCGTAGTTGTTGTCGTCTCACCACATTTTGACCATCAGATCAGATAATAAATAAACGTGGATCCAACCTTGATCAACCTTCGGGGCCCGTGGCGCAGTTGATAGAGACGTTGAATCTCTACGGTTCCAGATGCGCATTGTCTGAAGATAGCGGTTTCAATCCCACCCAAAGCGTGCCAGAGGTTAATTGGTCAAAATGTGGTGAGATGACAACAACTACGGATGGCAGTGATGGCTGAGAATGCAGTTAGGAGATTCGAAGTTCCTATCCGTCGCGGTTACCACCTGACGAAGGCCAGAGGAAGTTGGCCGAAACGTTGTGAACCAATAAAAAAAAACAAAAAAAAAAACAACAAAAAACAAAAAAAACAAAACAACAACAACTAATAAAGATGAGACTAATAGTCCGAAATAAAAATAAATTAATGCTTAAACATGATATTTTAATTTATGCAGATTGCGTATGTATCATCATTATAGAATCAATTCTCTATTGATTATTATTTATTGGGAGGAATAATTTGCTCGGTGAACTAATCCGCAAAAAATAAAAATAAAATAAAGAATAAAAAAATAATAATGATAACGTCGTTCATCAAATTCCGTCTGTGTTTTTTCATGTCAGCTGATATTTGGACTTGATGAATGCCCTGGAAAAGTCACTTCTGATTGATGTTTAATTTTAAAATATGCAAAGGAAGACATGATTTGCAACGATTTTAAATGGTGCCTCTTTTTATTATTATTATTATTGTAAACTGAACTCACTAATAAGAAAAAATTAAAATAAACTGTTGAGGTACACCCGGGCTTGAACACGGGATCATTCGATCTGTAGTCGAATGCTCTACCACTAAGCTATATCTCCAGATTATAATAAATCTGTTTTTTTTTTTGTTTTTTTTTTAAGAAATGATTTGCTGTAATTTTATTATCTCCCTTGGCCGGTGTGATGTAAAATATTCCCCTGTAAAAATTCTTTTCATTTAATAAGAGAAAAGAGCCATTTTTAAGATCGAATTTTTTCGATACTTATCGGATGGACTTCTGTACAAAACCTATCTAAGAACACTGCCAGACATAAATTAACTTTGTGCGAAATTTGCAAAAGATAGGAACGGAATTTGATGAACTGATCCTATGAGGAAGGAACTCACACACACACACACACACACACACACACACACACAGTGACTTTATATAATAGTAATAATAATAGTAGTAATATTTCCATTTTTCGCTTTCTGATTTCATGCTGAGGTTGAATGTCTTGTTAATCACTCACATTTTTTCCTTTCTGTGGCCATTTTGCTTATGCCACCACCAGGATCAGGTCGTCATCAATTGAACTCTTCCATGTCTTAAGCGGCCTACCACGTGACTTTGAACCATCAACATCAAAATGGACTCCACCTTAAAAAACGACCCTGGTGTCTAACTGTCCCGTGGGGAGGCACTGTAAATAGGAACCAGCGATGTGGCTATATCTGTTAAGACGTCATTATGCCATTCTTTCTTGTAAAGGTCTCTATGCATGCAACTTTATATATTCTCTCTTGATTTCTGAGAACTTCAACTGAAATAAAGTTGAAGTTCTCAGAAATCAAGGGGCCTTCTTCCTGATCTCTGTATCGGAGTATTTTAACATGAAAAGATAGAGAACAGGCACATACTTTGGGGTGGGGGTGGGGGAAGACTGAGAAAGTTGTTGCTTATTAAAGCTCTGACATTTTTCCGGCTGTGTAGCCATAACATGTTTGCATAAATAAAACTGATCTATATCTATATAAAACTGAGTTTTCCCTCGCACTGATATTGATATTAAAACCCTACTTTTTCTATCGGTATTTATTTGCTTCTCCACAAGAGCAAAATGTGACACAAGGCCGGATCTTTCTAAGGAAAAATATTTTCCTTAATCTCCAAAGTTGGAGACGCTAGTAACTTGCATCCAGTTATCGTTAAAAAAAAAAAATAAAAAAAAAAATCAACATATATATATATATATATAATATTTTTTTTTCATTTTTTGTTGTTTTGTCTCAAGCTTAAAGTCAAATCTTTTATGAATGACTTCCAAAAACGTTTCCTGTTTGTTGCCATTTCATTTGTGTCGCCTACCAGGATCAGGTCATCAGCAATTGATTTTCTTCATGCCTTAAGCGGACTACCACGTAGCTTTCGGCCATCGATGCAGATGAATATTGTTGCGTAATCGATATAATTTCAAAATATACAAATCAGTCCAGTCTGCTTCAGCGACTACACATGATTTTTCTGTTTATGCTTGATCAGATCAGCTATATTGAGGATGATAATATCACTTACCAATTGACTGACATTTTTGCTGCAGATAAAGTGTCTCACACATTCAATATACTATAAAAAATATGTAAATCAGTTTAGTTTACTATAGTGATCATCTCAACGTCCAATATTCTCAAATCACAAACACCTCTTGTTTCATAAAATCGATTTTTTTACTATTTCTATGACTTAACAAATTAACGAAAAAATACATATTAAAAACTGTCCAGTCAATCAATTGTGGCAACTATTTATCCACGTTTTAAAAGATAAACATGTTTTTGGAATCGATTTATTTTGCTTTAGTCATGTAGAGGGAGGCGTTTTCACTCCCTAAGTAAGATATACTCTGATTCTTTGGACGCCGGGGAACATATTAAAATAAATCTCCAAAGATTAATCAGTGAAAAAGAAAATGAAAGTCTTCATTAGCCTTTCTCTCCTTTGGTTGAAATGAGGGAAAGCAAATAAAAAAATTAGAGGGAGGGAAGAAATACAAAAATATGCAATCTGTTCTGATTTTAACTAACACTTGCAAATTTTTTTTTTTAACATTGACCCCAATTTTGACCCTTTAACATTTGTTTTGGGCTCAAATCAAATTAAAAAGTTTGATCCATGTCCAAGTAACCTACATCTAAAATTTCAAGTGTTTAGACCCAAAATTGGCGGAGGAGTTTGGTAGAGTTTTCAAAGGTCAAATCGATGAACTTTGACTCCTTGACAGCCAAATTTCTCGTCGAAAACCGATTGAAAAGATTTTCTCAAATCTCAATAACCCTTATGTCAAATCTCGAGTCTGTAGACTGAAAATTGACAGAGTAGTTTGGTAGGGAAATGTACACACACACAGACAATTTAACTTTTATATATTCACTAGCATTTCAGCCCGGCGTTGCCCGGGTGTTTGGATGTGTGTGTTGAGCAAAAAAAAAAAAAAGTGGTAGTAGAAAGGCAGGCTCGAACCTGTACCGCGAAAAGAACGGGGAAAAAACCCTGACGTCTTTGTCGTTATGACCACCGCCAAACCGGAAGTGACATAGGTTTTAATTAAGGCTAGACAATAGAAAGGAAAGGATGAATTTAAAAATATCGGCGAAAAAAGAGACCCCCACCCCTGTAGAAAAGTGCCCAGTTGAAGGTGAAGATATTGTTTTTAGGCAATTTTTTTTATATTTGTCATCTGAAAGGTCGAACTTCAAAACGATACTGATCCGTCGCCTCTGTCGAAAGTTTTAGGCACACATACATACCTACATTTATATATTGGTAACTAAAATTTTTTGACCCAAACCGATTAAAAAGCTTGCCCTATCTCTGAATACCTTTTATGTAAAATTTCAAATGTTTAGACCAGAAAGTGTCTGCGTAATTTGGTAGAAACCGCAGAGGTCAAATTTTTTTAACTTTAACCCCTATTATGACCCCATAACATTTGTTTTGGGCTCGAATCAAGTTATTAAGTTAGATCTATGTCCGACGAACCTATATCTAAAATTTCAAATGTTTAGACCCAAAATTGTCGGAGGAGTTTGGTAGAGTTCTCAAAGGTCAAATCGTTGAACTTTGACCCCTTAATAGCCAAATTTCTGGCCGAAAACGAATTACAAAGATTTCCCCAAATCTCAGTACCCTGTATATCAAATTTTGAGTCTGCAGACTTAAAATTGACAAAGTTATTGCGTAGGGAAACGTACACAAACACACACGTTCGCTTTGATAGATGGATAGATAGATTAAACAAAAATATATACGTATACATAAATATATATGGAAACAATTTTATGTTTATTGTAAGCTTTTTACGCGAATATTATGCAAGTGTAAATCATGTCGAATATCTGCATGAATATAATTACATGTAATAGTTAACTAAAGATGATCATCCCATAAGAAAACCGAAAAAAACTAATAGGGAGTTAATTACAATGAATGTTCAAAAGAATATGCAAATTAGCTAGATCTTTTGCTAGCGAATGCAATTCCAGAAACCATATATAAGAAAATTGTATTTTCTTTTTAAATAAATAGAAAAGAGGGGTTTTAATATAAATATCAATACACACAAAAGAAAAACGAATTTATAGGAGTATAGATCTGAGGAAAAGAGTAGTGTAATATGTATTTGGATATCGTACTTCATCTTTTTTGTTCTCAATTAGTGGAGGACAAATGCTTCTAAACTGAGGCAATTTTAATTTTGTTCAAATTCAAAGTGCAACTTTTTTGCAAACTAGCCCCCCCTCCGCATAAGAAAAAAAAAAGAAAAAAAAAGAAAAAAAAGAAAAAAAAAAAAAGAAAAGAAAAAAAAAGAAAAAAAAGAAAAGAAAAAAAAAGAAAAAAAAAGAAAAAAAAGAAAAAAGAAAAAAAAGACTTTACCAAACAAGAAAATCTAGTTTTTTTTTTTACTGACTTTCATAGTTTTAAAGTCTTGTAAGTGTTTTAAATTTATTTTTATTTTCAGATAAGGTTTCATCGATACCTTCTTTATCAAATAATAATTTAATATGACGATTAATAATGATTAACAACCGAGAAATTAAAAATGTAAAAAATTATAACTAATAATTATCATGAATGCATTAAAATTTAATTTTTAACCGATTAGTATATTTTTAACTTACTGAAACTGTTTTGAAATTTTCCTTTATTTCAAAATAAGTTGTAACATCTTGAAGTTGGTACAGTAGAACCCCGAGATACGGCATTAATAATTAATAACAAAATACAGTACAGTATATAATACACATATATATAATCAAATGACATTATAAATAACACCCTAAGGTGGGGCGAATACCGTAACCAAGGGCTGGAAAAACATTGCATTTCATATCGTAACCTAGAAAAAAAAAACAAAAAAAAAACGTATCCTAGGGCCACCATATCCCGGGGTTTTACTGTATTTATTTCCATCTAACCACAGGAGGATGTAACAAAAGGTCAGAATGTGATGACAGTCAAACCAGTGTAAGAGGAGCACTCAGACTTTTTTTAAAATTGTCTGAGCAGCCTTATTGGCTTTCTCCAATCAGGAGGCCCTCTGGTAGTAAGCAATTAGTTTACTCTACCTGAAAGACGAGAGGCAAGGCATTGGAAGGGTGGACTTCCTAGGATTACTCAGAATGAGTGTCTCAGCCCAACAGATAAAAGGTCACTGAAATGAACTAGTTTTTACCGGGTTTATTGTCGAATTGGGACCTTGATTGCAAGTGCACCCCACCTTCAAATGAAAGACGTAGATCATCTCGAAGCTTAGAGCCGCTTGTGTTTGACTATGTTTTTTTGCTTTTTAAACATTGGAAACTCGAAAACAAATTCTGCAAAAAATACTTACAAAGTTTCGAAACTGCAAACCTATACAGGTCGGTAGAAACTTAAATTTTCTTGCGTTTGTTATTTTTTGCATGCTTTGTTTCTTTTCGCTTTCTTGTTAAGCACTCTGCACAGTTGCCCATTCTCTTTTAATCCGCATAATGTTTTGTTGTCCAACAAGACTAACCGGTTTGTAATTACATTTTTGATGAGTTTCCTTTAGTTGAGATCCATTTTCACAATCAGTAACAAACCTCACTTAAATGACTAACACTAAAGAATGAAACAAAGAAAATTTTCTGTAAACGATTAGGTTTTCTTTCAGCTTTACTCAAGAGTTTGTCTTCAGTGTTATTAATTTCAGCCGGCTGGGTGTTTTTGCTTTTTTTTTTTCATCTTGTTAAAAGAAATAAAAACAGTAGCTCAGATTGAGGAGGTGCGGTTTCAGAAAATTCAGAGAATTTAAAACCTTTATAGAAAATTATACAGCACAATCATGCTGACACAACGGTTCTCGCCAGATCACTGAAGTTAAGAAACATTGAGCCTGGCCAGTACCAGATGGGTGACCATTTGTAAAGGCGAGGCTCTGTATGTACCGTGAGATAAAATACCAGGTTGAGAAACTGGCGCAGTCTATCCTTCTCGGGTAGATGGGCCCCTCTTAAGCCGTGGTAGACACCCTATCTAGTGATGGTGTCAAAAAAAAAAAAAAAAAAAAAAAAAGAAAAAGAAAAGAAAATGCCCTCGATAGCCCTGGCAAAGCATCAAGTATTCAGCTACCGACAAGATTTGAATTATACTTCAAATCTCGGCTGTGGCCGTGCAGGATGAATGGATGGATAGAAAATTCACTAAAATAAGAATGACATCCTCCCTTACATCTCAGTGTAATAGTCAATTAAAAGAGCCATCTGGTTGCCCTCAACTTTGATCGATTCATTAATTTAATTTTAGAAAGAATTAGAAGAATACCTGCCAGTTTTCGTGTTTTACTGATTTGCCATTTATTATTAGTTGGTAAATAACAGTCAGACTTATCTCCTCTTGAGTTATAAGATTTTCGGATCACAAAATATGATAAACTGAGTTTTATTTGTTAATTAAAATTCTATTCAATAATTTTTCTTAGTATTTGGTGCAGAGACCTATTTTTGCCTGATATACAAGTATATAAAAGATTTTTCCTGTTAATTTATGTGGAACTTTAAATTTCCCTTATGTTATGAGGGGTGTGCAATAAGTAATGCTTCTGACCCATTTTCAGTTGTCTGATCTAGCTGAAATTTTGCATATACAAGGATTTATATCTCTACAGGTTATGTGGCAAATTACAGCTCTGAACTAATTGTGGTTTCTGTTTTACAGGTGTTTGAACTGACTCAGGTGTGAAATGGAGCCTGTTGAATGTCGAGCAGTGATCCGGTTTTTGTATTTGAAAGGACGCACACCACAGAAGACTTTTGATGAAATGAAAGAAACTTATGGTGATAATGCCCCATCATATGACCTTGTAAAACGCTGGCATCGTGAATTCAAATATGGCCGGAAGTCTGTAGAAACAGCTCCCAGACCTGGTCGCTCCCCTTCTGCTATTGATGAGGTATCTGTCCGTCAAGTTGAGGCTGCCATTTTGGAAGATCGGCGCATTACTAATTGCCAAATAGCCCAAGATATCAAGATTAGTACATGGTCTGTGGAAACTATCATTCATGACCATTTGCATATGCATAAGGTGTTTGCCAGATGGATTACCAGGTTGCTCACACCATTCCAGAAGCAAGAACGCCTTGAGTGCTCGAGGATGAATTTGGAGATGAGTCAAAGTTTTTCAAAAGACTTATTACACAGGATGAAACCTGGGTCCATCACTATGATCCAAAGATCAAAGCCCAGTCAATGCAGTGGAAGCACTTGGACTCGCCACCTCCAAAGAAGGCAAGGGTGCACTCTCCGCTGACAAGGTCATGCTGGGACCAAGATGGAGTAGTGATGACAGATTTCCTGGCAAAAGGCACCACAATTACAGGAGCCTATTATGCTTCACTTAATTATTAAAGGAAGCTATCAAAATCAAGAGGCGGGGCAAGATCAGCAAAGGTACCCTCCTCCTGCAGGACAATGCTCCGGTCCACAACTCGCATGTCGCCAGCTCAGAAGCACAGGCGTGTGGTTATGAAATCCCCCCCCCATCTTCCCTACTCTCCTGACCTTGCACCCTCTGACTTTCACCTCTTCCCAGCCATGAAGTTGTTTTTGAAAGGAAAGCGTTTCCCAGATGATGCAGCCTTGATTTCTGAAATCACGTCATGGTTGGAGGACCAACCTGGAGTGTTCTAAAAAACTGTCTCCAGAGCTGCATCAAACGATGGGAGAATGCATAACTCTGGGTGGTTCCTATGTAGAGAAAGACTAATAACTGTGCAAAGTTTCGTTGCTCTACTACTATGGGAAGTGGGTCAGGGGTATTACTTATTACACGCCCCTCGTATATAAGCATCAAAAGTTTAAAAGAAAAACAAGAGATGAATATTCCTACAATTCTAATTCATTTTGATCGTTAAGGGTAGAGTTTGAATTCGAGGAATCTTCACTGATTCTATTTTATCCCCACCACTCTCTAAACATATTGTTTTTTAAACTCAAGTGAATGCTTGTATGTTCGGTACTTGTACATTTTAGTTATTGTTTACGTTTTGCTTTCATTCTTGAAAAACTATTTGGAAAAAAGGGAAACAATTCAAGAAAATGTTAAAGTTTTTCAAAGAGTTTCTCCGAAAGTGTTAGTTTCACATAAAAATGAATGACTTGTTTCAAAATTTTTTTTAAACAATTCCTATAAGAAAAGAACATTCGGAAATGAATGAAAGTCATTATATGAAAATGTATGTAAAAAAAAAAAAAAAAATAAATAAAAAAAAATAAAAAATTAAAAAAAAATTTTTTTTTACATAATTTTGAACAGTCATTCTCGAAAAAATGTGTGGTATTTTGTGATTTTCTTGAATTTCTTCCCTGATTCCGGTTAAAGCTCTTCAAAAATAAAAAAACAAAAAATTGTCCACAATTAAAATACACAAGTGCCGGATGTTTTTATTTATTCATTTATTAGCCTGGGTGCCCGGTGGTAGGCAGGTAGGCTCGAACCTGTACCGTGAAGGAGGAAAAGAACGTGAAAAAAAAAAAATAAATAAATAAAACCCAAAAAACGTGACGTTCTTTGCTGTCGCATCCATTGCCAAAGCGGAAGTGGTGAAGGTTTAAATTAAGGCTAGTCAATCGAAAAGAGGGGATGCCTTTCGAAAATATTGGCGAAAAAAGCGACCCCTCTTTGTAGAAAAAGTGCCCAATTGAGGGTGAATGATTTAATTTTTTTAGGCAATTTTTCGATATTTGTCGTCCTAAGGGTCGAGCTTCAAAACGATACCGATATCGTGAAAATCCGTCACCTCTGTCGAAAGTTTTAGGCAGACATACATACATACATACATACATTAAAACAGACAGGTGAGATTTATATTATAGATTATACAAAACGAATACTTAAGATGCAAAGTTGTTTTTCTTTGTTAAAAATTGATTGTAATTTATCAAAATCATTTGTTTTCTGTTCTCCACCCCCTGCGGACAATAAATTATTGGGGAATTAAATGTAATAAAATAAATAAATATATATATATATATTAAAATATAAAAGCACAGAGTCTGAACATTGAAATCTAAGGTTAACCAATCAATTATTTTATGGAAGCCATTTTTATTTTTTATCACAACATAACTTTATGGCTTCACTGATCTTGGCTTTCTTCCAAAATGCTAGTTTTTTTATGGAAATTACTCGAGACAAGATGTGAAGCCACCTGATGTAAGGAGTCAACAAGAACGAAAGATTATTATCACAAATACAGGAGATATCTATTGGTCTTAGTCTTAATCTTAAAAAAAACAAAAAAAAAACAAACAAAAAACAAACAAACAAAAAAACAAGGCTGTAGGTCGGATAAAAAAAAGTGAGCAGGAAGACAATTCTAAAAGGAGGAAGTTTTTGGAGGAAAGAAGCTGCTGGAATAAGCTGTATTACAATTTTACTTTATTCAAAGTCAAAAGATATTTTATATTATCTGAACTACCGTTCTCATCTTCAATGTTATTTTCACAATGTATTGGCCGATCTAATTTTAGGCCATTTTCAGGTGAATCTTGTCAAACTAAAGAATCTGTATAGAATTTCAAATGGAAACCTTTAGTTCATGGGGGTAGGTTGTTCTTATTCCATCAGTCCGGACTAGGTAGAAGTCTTAAGAAAATGAAATTCAGGGAATCTTGCTTAATTGGTGTCTAATGACTATGGATAAAATTCAATGCAAATCAAATATTTGAATTTTAAAATGAAAGATTAATATTTTTTTTTTTTAAATTCGATTTTCTCCCCAAACAAGGCATAGTGCCACTTTGAAGTAGGGGCTACTATTGGGGACATAAGTTGCAGGGATAGTATGAAGGGAGATGAACAGCAAGTTGTCTGTTCACTTTACACTTGAACTTCTGCAGGTCAGTACAGTTGGGAAAGCAAAATCCAGGAGGGGAGTTCCAAAGTTTAGCAGTTCTGGGAAAGAAGCTATTGGAGTAGAAGGCTTTCTTACACCTAGGGATCTCTAATCTGTAGGGGTGGAATTTAGCTACTTGTTGGGTTTGTCAGCGGGGTATTTACGTCGAAGGGGTACAAGGGCTAGTAGTTCGTTGGAGCATCCACCATTGAAATACTTGTAGAACAGGAAGAGGGATGCAACATTTTGTCAATGGAACAGAGGCTGAAGCTTAGATGACAGTTCAGGACCTATCAGGTTGGCGACTCTTGAACCCTGTCCAGGAGTGAGAGACAAGTAGCAGATGCACCAGCCCAAATGTGACAACAGTGCTCCATACATGGGCGAATGGTGGCCTTCCAGAGGTACAGGATACTTTCAAGTGTAAGTAGCTTTCTAGCACAGTAGAGAGAGCCCACCTTCTTCGCAGCAGCTTTAGCAATGCTCTCAATGTATCTGTTCCAACTCATGTTCCCTGTGAACGTGAGGCTGAGGAGTTCAAAAGAAGTACTTTCAGGTAATGCGTTTTATTTATGTTATATTTTGCAACAAGCCGAGGTATCTGAATTTTCACAGAAACGCTTCCATTCCCTCCTTGCTGCCTTTGCATAAAACTAAATTAAACTATATATAGTTCACAATAACTATCCTAATGCCTTGCAGATATGTTCAAGACTTCATAATGATCGGTTAATTAGTTTAGAAGTGAATCCTGTACATACAAATATATAAACAGCCTGCCTATCATTGCCCGGTTGTAAAATATTATATTTTAATTAATACAGAATTAATATTTATTATTAGCGGAGGAGGAGAGCGGCTTTGCCCAGGCGTAAAGTATGCTTAAATATGATATTTTAATTTGTTCAGATTTCGTATATATTATTATAGAGTATATATTATAAAGTCGTGATTTCAAAAGTAAAAAAAAAAAAAAAAAAAAAAAAAAAAAAAGTATTTAGGTGCCATTAGCTAGAATCGAAACCGAAACTGTAACATTCAAAGCTGGTGACGTTACCACTGTACCAACGTGACATAAAGTGATTAAAAATTAAAAATAAACTAAGATGAATGTGCAAAATGTTTAACGATTTTTTCAATTTGGACCCATTTTTGACCCCTTAAAAACAATTTTAACCGGCTAAACACCCATAAAAGAACATCCCATAAAAAATCCAATCATTTAAGACCCCTAGCGCTGCTCTGCGACTTGGTTTCGGAGGAGATGGAGTTTGAAAATATGGAGACAGGCCATCAGACAGCCGTTTATATATTAGAGAAACAGAAATACTTTAGGTATTAAACGTAACGTTAAATTCCTTCAAAAAATGAAATTTAAAAAAAAAAAAATCTGGATAAAAAACGAGACATATGTGTGCAAGTTTTTTTTTTCTAAACAGTTCACTTCTTGTAAGTAAAAAAAAAATACTCAAGCTGAGATCGAACCCAAAACCTAAATACAATGAGTCAAGCACGATAACCATTAGACCAGCTTGACATGATCTAAAAAATGTTCTCAAACCAACTTATACTTAACATAAGGAAGCTGTTATGTTTCACATGCAGTTGCGAAACAGTTGAAGACAGATAAAAAGCCAATCGCCCCCACGTACCAATTTTTCAATTTTGACGCCTTAGCAGCCCTTTTTTTGATGAAAACCGATTAAAAGTTTTCCACATGTCTGAATACCCTATAGACCAAATTTCAAGTCTTTAGATCACAAATTCATTGAGTATATAGGTTGAGAAGTGTCCTCACACACATTCTCACTTTTATAGATAATAGATACATACATGCCTAACTTTATATAGAAATATTAAAATATGCATTTGCCTATGGAGCGATCTCTCCAAAATGTCACCCATGGAATCAATAGAATTCACAATCCTAGCTACAATCCTTCTTGGCCCTTCGGGACAAGATCAAAGTGTAGTATCTGTTCTTCAGATGCTGCACTTCTATTTCTTGTTCTCTTTCGGTGGAGGAGAAATCCTTCACGACTAAGACAATTTTTATTTTCGTACCTTTTCTCCACGTTAAAAAACGACGCTGGTGTCTAACTCTGTCCCGTGGGGAGGCATAGTAAATAGGTACAATCCAACTATATTTGATACAAGTAAGACGTCAGTTAATGCTTGACGTTTAACAAATAAAGTCAGACCTATATAGCATTTAAGCTGACAAATCAAACTTTGCTTCTGACTAGCCAACATGTAGTAACATGGCACAACAATAACAAATGAAAATAATTTGTTATTGTTATGCCATGTTACTGGCAATATAATATAATTAGATACAATTTATTTAAAAAAAAACAACAAATATTTAGTCCAACTTAGACGACTGCTAATATGAAACGTTCAAATAATCAACTAAAAAAAAAAAAAAAAAAAATCAGCAGGGGAGATAACCCATTTTTAATTAAGAAATTTAATAGCTGTCTAAAATTGTGCAAAGAAATAAAAAAATTATAAACTGAAATGACTGGCTAGGTACACTTGGTAATAAATAAAAAAGTTGGATACAATACCAGACAGTCTTACTAACTATTCACAGCCAGGAGGTATTTTTCTGCTAACAATATATGATAATTAGTTAAGCAGTATTAACCTACTTTTTGATGACATACTGGGAGACATTCACATGTCTGACGATATTCGGAAAACACAGCATGATTTTTGCCAAGGTCGTAAATGTGAAAAACTACACTAACCTCTGAGGGATGCCGAGCTTGCTGTGTGCCACTTTGCTGAATTTACCTTAGACTACCAGGTTTTAATCCTACCAGACATTGATTGTCAGACTTATAAACTCTCTTTAACTGTCTTGTTATGACACTATAACCCTTTGAACTTTCGGGTGCACAGTGACGTGATATATTGGACCCTCCAGCATATGGTAGTGTGATATCTTGGACCCTCTAGCATATGGTAGCAGACATGTTGGTCCCTCTGATGCATGGTAGCGAGACATCTTGGACCCACTGACACATGGTAGTGGGACACCTTGGACCCACTGACGCACGGTAGTGGGACACCTTGGACCCACTGACGCACGGTAGTGGGACACCTAGGACCCACTGACGCACGGTAGTGGGACACCTAGGACCCACTGATGCACGGTAGTGGGACACCTAGGACTCACTGACGCACGGTAGTAGGAAACCTAGGACCCTCTAGCATACAGTAGCGTGATATCTTGGACCCTGCAGCTTTTGGTAGCATGATATCTTGAACTCTCTGCTTGCAGTAGTGTAATATCTTCAACCGTCTGTACTTTATTTTCATTTTTTTTTTCTTTTTTCCATATTGATTAAGGTTTTTCTTTCTTTTTTAAAAACTTTCTATTCTTTCTTATTAACTCTACTGATTGAGATGTTATTTTATATGAATACTAGTGCGAATACTGGAGGAGCATAATTTGTTTTTAGCTCTGATCGAGGGTGTACATTCATATTAAAATATTCTTTGAGTTATCAAACATTTTTATATTTGGTTCTGTGAATTTTATTTTTGAAATGACGATTGATAGTTCGTATTATTCATATTATTTGGACTACAGTTCTCATCTGGCGTATTACTCAATGTTTTTGGTCGATGTAACCTACGATCTTCTTCAGGTGTATCTTGTTAAACTCATGAATCTTCCTGTCGAACTCATGGAAACTGCATGAACACTTATTTAACCTAGGAGGATGGCATGCTCTTATTCCTCAATCATGACTAGGCAGAAGTCCTACGTAATTCGCAATTGTGTTTTGAGTGTTGCCTGCACCGAGGATTGAACCTTCAACCTAGAGAAAAGTGTAACTTACAACTGAATTTAGCCAAGTACACTTCTGAAAATTGAAAGTTCAATCCTCAGTGCAGAGGACACAATAAATACAGTTGCAAATCACTTGGGGTTTCTACTTAGTCATGGCTGACAAAGTTAGAACACGCTACCATTGTGGATTAAATAAAGGGTTCCGTTTGAAATTATATACAGATTCCAGAGTTAGATAAGATACACCTGAATAAGGAAGAAGGTTACATCGACTGAAACGTTGTGTAAATAGCACTCAAGATGAGAACAGTAGTTCGAATAATCCAAATAATCAGAGTTTCTTAATTGGAATTCATTTTTTGAGATGAGCATTATATATTAATTTATTTTTATTTCGGACTATTAGTCTCATCTTTATTAGTTGTTGTTTTTTGATCTTTTGATCTCAGATAATAAATAAACGTGGATTTATAAGATCAAAGAATCCAACCTTGATCACCCTTCGGGGCCCGTGGCGCAGTTGATAGAGATGTTGAATCTCTACGGTTCCAGATGAGCATTGTCTGAAGATAGCGGTTTCAATCCCACCCAAAGCATGCCAGAGGTTAATTGGTCAAAATGTGGTGAGACGACAACAACTATGGATGGCAGTGATGGCTGAGAATGCAGTTAGGAGATTCGAAGTTCCTATCCGTTGCGGTTACCACCTGACGAAGGCCAGAGGAATAGTTGGCCGAAACGTTGTGAATAAACAAACCAATAAAAAGATCAAAAAACAACAACTAATAAAGATGAGACTAATAGTCCGAAATAAAAATAAATTAATCCGAGTTTCTGTTCATGTATTTTTTTTCTTAACCGAATACTCAAAATTAAATTCATAATAAAAAACAAAGAAACAAAACTTGAATGCAAGTTAAATTAAAATCATGAGGATTCCTTTCTCATAATATTTCTTGGTACGAGGACTTAGACTTTAGTTGTTGCAGTATACAATCAAGGAATTGGACTCGGGCATCACCAGACTTCCGCATGCTACTGAATCAGAATTAGACTTAAAAATTTTAGGAGCCAAAGTCGAATATTTAGACTACTGACTCCACATCCTTAACTGATTTGCTTTTTGGCAAGTCATAATTTCAATGCAGATATGCACGTATTGGCACTGATCACTTTACCATTCCGAGAAGGGAATTTCCACGGAGATCAATAAGCCTCAAATTATAAAAGACCGCACCATAATTGTTCTTCGGCAGAGTTTTATAGACGGCCGAAATGAAATAACAACGCCAAAAAAAAAAAAAAAAAAAAAAAAAGATTTTACTCAGTCTTAGAGAAAATGATTTTTGGGGAATGCAATTTCGCAGAGATCAAAAAGTATGTGCCGATATCAATTGGCTCGCAAAGTTGGTCGCAACAGAAATAACATAGGAAAAAGGAAGAAAAAAAAATACGGTTTGCTTTTAGGGATGTTCGAAATTAAATCTACATCACTTAATACAGCAGACGAAAATATGCAGTTTATAGCAGTAATAACATTATATTATATATATATATATATATATAATTTTTTCGCTTGTGTTTGCACTAATATTTACAGAAAATAATGTCATATATAGTTGATTTTCCCACTCAACAGTTGAAGCTAAGACACCATCTGAGCAAGTATTTCAATGGCTTCCTCAACTCGCCAGGGACATGATAAATCTTCCAAGGCACATGCGACCCTATATTAAGATCGACTTTTTTTTTCTTTTTTTTTTTTTTAAATTCTTTTTTTTCTGTATATACTCAAATCGAAGGTATTTCTAAGTAACCTTCATCGTCATCTGCTGTCATCTATTAATTCATTACTACAGCCTTTTTATAATTAAAATGGTGAACGGATAGACACAAGAAAAAATAGTTAGAAAGAGCAAAAACTATTTAGTTTAACAATAACTTCATGTGTAACACACAACTTACGTAGAATATTTTTTTACTCTTTTTTTCATCCAAAACAAGGCATATCACCACTTGGAACGTAAGCGGCTACTATGTGAGAGCGTGCATAACAGGGGGGATGTGAAAAATTGAGCAGCAAGATGCTTGTTCAAATTACATTTAAAATTCTACAGTCAGGGAAGCGGGAAACTGAGAAGGGATTCCAAAGTCTAGCAGTTTGAGGGAAGAAACTATTACAGTAGAATTTCTAATAGTAATTGCAGCATCTAGGGACCTCTACAGTGAAGGAGCACGATTTTATTGCCTTTCGGGTTAGTTGGGAGTATGTACAAGAAAGAGCACAAGAGCACATTCTATTAAATTATCACTTGTAAAATAGGCACATGGATGTGACACTGCGGTGATGGTACAGGGGTTGGCCTAAAGTGAAAGACCTATTAGATTTAAGACTCCTTTTTTGGATCTTGAGTGAAAGTCTAGTGGTAGATGCTCCAACTGAGACGTGACAACAATACTCCAAGCATGGGCGAATTGCGACTTTGTAAAGATATAGGACACTCTCTGGATAAAGGGAGCTCACCTTCTTAGCAATGTCTTCAGTGTATTTGTTTTAATTCATGTGTTCCCTGTGAATATTTGGCTGAGGATTTTGGAAGATGGATTCTCAGGTAGAGCGTTATTTGTCATGGCGATTGTTGGGTGAGAAGGTATATATATATATATATATATATATATATATAATAGTTGCTAAAGGAAAGAAGCTTAGTCTTAATGGAACTAAATGTTACCATCCACTTACGGCCCCGGCCCTGTAGAGAGACTTTATCGCATCTTTGAAAACATTACTCAAGTTTAATTTGAACATATAGAAAACCAAATAATTTTATATTTTTCATTAAATGATTAAAATCATTTTTTTGTTTTGTTTCTGAGACTTTCTTTATAAATAAATAATAAAAAAAACTTATTCACAGAAGAAAACTTTTTTTTTCTCTTCATTTTGTTGGTGGTATTAACTCGAGGGGTCGGCCCCTTGTGAAGAGATAAATGTACACGTCCGATGTCGTTGATGGTTAGTGTAAAGTCTGAAATAATCTGTATCTGCGTGGTTGCCGTGAATTTTGAATAGAGAAATTTGATCAGATCTTTGAAAATATTTTTATGGAAGCTTAATTTGACCCTGCAGGGAGGTGATGGTGGTCAAGTGATTAATGATATGGACTGACGGCCTGGGTGTTCGAAGTTCGAATCCATTTTATTCCACAATAATAAAAAAATAAATAAATAAAAAATATCAGTCACTTAAGACGTTGGCAACCGTCATGTGGTTTCTCCTGTAAGTACCAAATGTCTTTCTAGAAATAATTCTGTCTGGAAAAATATCGGAGAAACCAATGCCACCAATAAAATTCCTGGATTCATATGATATGATAATAACAAATATCTTGGGGGGGGGGGAAATGATGATACGTTTCTGAATTTTTGAGATGAGGATTGGTTATTCGTATTATTTAGATACTTCAGACTAGTGTTCTCATCTTGAAGGTCATTTTCACAATGTTTCGGTCGATATAACCTGCGACCTTCTTCAAGTATATCTTGTCAAAGTCAGGAATGTTTCTGTTAAACTCGGGAATCTGGACGGAATTTTGAACAGGACCTTTTATTTACTTCATAGGGGAGCATACTCTCATTCCGTCAACCATGACTGGATAGAGGTTCTAAGTAATTTCCAATCGTATTTTTGGGTTCAGTTCGAAATTCCGTCCAGATTCACCGAGTTCAACAAGATACACGTGAAGAAGGTCAGAGGTTACATCGACTGAAGCGTTATGAAATGACATTCCAGATGAGAACAGTAGTCTAAAGAATCCAAATACAAAAAAAAAAAAAAAATGATTTTAATCATAAAAAAAAATCCAACAATTCAGTTTTCTAAATTTTTAAATTAAATTTACGTAATAATGTTTTCAAAGATGTGACCAAGTTTTTATAAATGTTATGCATCTTCAGAAAGTTTCAAATAAAATATGTGTGAGCTTTTATAAATCTAAGTGCGATTCTTATTACTGTCTCCAACTAAATTTGAATAAAACTTTCTAGATCACTGAATAATATTTCGCAGATGTTTAAGCCAGATTGCGAAGGACGTTCCCCAGCTTGTAATCTGAACCATTTCTTCTCTCTCTCTTTCACACACAGATAAATTGATAGAACAATTTTAAAAGGGCTTTAAATGGTGAGTGACGTCAGCCTGTAGTCAAGAATTTGAAACAAAACATCAATCATGATAGTTTCTGCCATTACACAGGAAGAAAAGATTAGGGTCAAGATATTACGTTTCAGAATTTTTGGGGTGTGGGTTGATAATCTGTATCATTTGGATACTTCGGACTATTGTTCTTCTCTTGAGTGTTATTTGCACAACATTTTGGTTGATGTAACCTCTAACCTTCTTCGGATGTATCTGTCAAACTTGGCATATTTAAACTCTGGAATTTGTACAAAATTTCTAACAGAACCGTTTATTTAATCCATGGGTGTAGCAGGTCATGACTGGGTAGAAGTTCTTAGTAATTTGCAATTGTATTTTTTGAGTGTGACCTGGATTGAGGATTGAACCTTTAACCTTCAGAAGAGTGCAACTTACAACTGAATTTTACCAAGTACTTTATCCACTATGCGATGGCCTACATCGATTGAAATGTTGTGCGTATAAAACTCAATGAGAACAGTAGTCCGAATAACCAAAATAATATTAACTGGGTTGAGATATTAGGCAGTTTACAGAGAGCAACACACAAATGTCTCTTTTGAAGGCAAAAGAGTTTTGCAGTAAGCCCTAGACTAAAACAATAAGCTGGATTAAAATCTGATTGCATGCAGAGAAAAGACAGCTTTGATCTTATGTTGTTTAGCTATAACTGTCACAAAGGCACAAATGATTATCCAACAGCTAGTAGGCAAACAGGTGTTACCTGATTAGAATGAATAACACTGTATGACGATGCGGTAAAATCTGAATTTTACCCTTTTACGGTGTAATTAAATTTTAGTAATACTAGCAATTATGTAAATTATTTATATAAAAAAAGAGCAGATACAATTTTGTACTTCTGCAATACTTTTTCCATATCGCCTGTACATACGGTTTTCATCTGCTAGCACACCCTATTCTCTCCCTTCAGGTTGGCTTCTAGCACACCCTATTCTCTCCCGTCTTGGCTTGGCTTCTAGCACACCCTATTCCCTCCCTTCAGGTTGGCTTCTAGCACACCATATTCTCTCCTGTCTGCTTGGCTTCTAGCACACCCTATTCTCTTCCTTCAGGTTGGTCGTTAGAATAGCATATTCTCTCCAATTTGACTGGCCCTTTGTATAGCCTATTCTCTCTCTTCTGATTGGCTCATAGAATAGCCTATCTGATTAGACCATATCATTCCTTATTTTCTCACTTTTAATTCTTATGCCTATCAGTTAGGTTTCAAAATTAATAATGACCGGTGAAATAGTTTAAGAGTAAATCCTGTTGATACAAACATAAATTCCTGTAACTTTATAAAGAAGCGTAAATGGACTTCAAATGGCATTTAAATAAATTTGCAACTAAAATCCATGAAGGCTGATTTAACAGGTTTTAAAGCATACTTTATACTATATATATATAAAGACCAACACAAGGCAAAATTCGATATGACATTAATTTTGCTTTTATTCAAAACAGAACTGCGTCTCCTCATGTTTTAACTTATTTTTAAGCATATTTTTTTACTTTGAAAGTAGTGTCAAATCTTAAGTTAAGACAAGAATAAAATGGCTAACATTAGATTGCTATCTGGAATGTTCTGATAAGTCAATTTTTGAGTGATTATCCAGGGACACTGTGTGTGTGTGTGGGGGGGACGGGGCTTATAGCAGCCATAATTATTTTCTATTCTAACTGACCAGAGTGAACTCACAAATTCTTTTGAACCTAAAAACGCTTTAAAATAAGTTAAAAACACAAAATAAAACTTATCTCGTTAGGTAGAAAGTAACTTATCTTGCCTTTGGTAACATCTATTTGTTATAGATATATTATATAACAAATAGAGGTTACAAAAAAAGTTGCAAGACCAATAAACATGGTTATTTTGCAGTATAGCCAATAAAACAAAAAAGTGTAGAAATTATATATATATATAATTTATTTTTTCCACATTTTTCTTTTGTTGGCTATACTGCAAAATGCCCATATTTGCAACTTTTTCAGCTGATCTAGTTGCAGTTAGGATAATGGGACAGCACTACTGCCAAAGGAAAACTAAGACACCTACTCTCCATCCGCTAGTCTATGGGAGACCCTTGGACAAGGTCGAGAACCCATTTGAGCCCCCCCCCCTCCGATCAGAGTAATGCGAGGTCATGGAAAGCAGGTGACTGATGTAATACGGAAGTAAACAGAAATAATTCTGTTTATGGGTTCGTATTTTGTTGTGCTCAGCAGAAGATATCTCTGAATACAATGGTTAGGACAATCGCCCAGTATGGGCATTGCTTGGACAGAAAGAAACTGCAACCTACTGTCTGTACAACCGCAAAGAAAGCTGTGGCAATACATCAAACTCTTTATTTGAGAAATAGCGTGAATAGTTCGGTAAGGATTACCATGACAGACAAATGGCACCTGATCGTCATCAAACTACTCTCCGTGAAATGATCGTGGATAGAACAAGTGAGAAACATGCATTGACAGTCTGAACATCTGAGCAACATCAAAAATGATGAGCAACAATGAATTCATGAATGCCTCGAGAAAGAGGAAGGGATGGAGAGTCATAGCCGTCAATGCTTGTTCCAGACAGGACACCACTTGAATGAATCAATAGTTGTAATAATAAAAGCATTCTATTCATTGAAATGGACTTATTTTGATTTGTAAATTTCAACATGGATTCGAGCAGTAAATTCTTCAGACGAATCGTATACCAATGTTGAAGAAGGAGCCAGGGTGACGCCAATGAAAGCAAAGGTGTGCACACACGCATACTCCAGATAGATTTTTGATCTACATTCTTGTGTTCCATAATATGACCGGAACTGTAATTATCACTGAAAACAAAATGTTTACATTCCAGGTCAGGAGATTATAAATTGAGTAACACAAAATAAGAGAAAAATGTTTTAGGTCGATATCTATATAAAACAGTTGATATGAACAACAGAGAAAGAAGGAGGAGAGAGAAAACAAAAGACCAACAACCACTGAGCATGATTAACATTTTTTTACCGTCGCTGCCACACAAAAGCCAACCCCTATGACTAAACATCTCTCTCTTTGTCAATAGACAAAAGTTTAATTGTAAATAAACTTATATGTTGATAAATTCGTCTGTGCCGATTTTGAGAATAAAAAAAAGAATTGTCAGGTTAATATATGATTTTAGCAAGCATTTGAAAAGTCTAAGCTACAAAATTATACATACATTCAACAAGTATATAAAAATCTATCTGGAATGTGCATGTTTTATTTAAATTCATTTGGGTGTATATAATATACACACGTAAACATAAGACCCCAGTGTTACATACAGCAGCACACACACACCAGGAGACAAAGTAGAACTTCTACTCATTGTGAAAAGTAATAACTGAAACTAACAACCAATCCCGAGGATAGCCGTTAAATAGTGCTTTTCAACCAATTTTCTCCTTATGGCCAATTTTCAGCAGCCAAAGAAATCTCGGACTCACACAAATTTTAATAAAAACTAGCATGAGTGCCGGCATTGCCCAGGTGTTGGGAGGTGTGTGTTGAGCAAAAAAAAAGAAAAAGCCAGGCAGGCTCGAACCCGTATCGCAAAGGCGGAAAAGAACATGAAAAAAAAACAAAAAAAAAGTGACATCTTTGCAGTTGCGTCCATCGCCAAACCGGAATTGGTCATGGTTTAAATTTAAGGCTAGTCAATCAAATAGAGGGGGATGACTTGAAAATATCGGCGAAAAAGCGACCCCCTCACTGCATAAAAGTGCCCAGTTGAGGGTGAAGGAATTAATGTTTTTAGACAATTTTTCGATATTTGTCATTCGAAGGGTCGAGCTTCAAAACGATACTGATCTCGTGCAAATCCGTCACCTATGTGGAAAGTTTTAGGCAGACATACAAACATACATACTTTTAAACAGACAGGTGAGATTTAGATTATAGATGTTGAGTAACATGGCAATATGTTTCATAAGCATTAAAAGAAAATGTAGTAAAAAGTCTTTGAGTAACAGAAATAAATTCGACAATGTGTTTTTTAAACTTCAAGGTCAATGGAGCTATGCTGCAGTGATTTCATAAACTTACATCAGTAGAAAAACAAAATTTCTATCTTCATATATTTTTCTTGGCGACCACTCCAGACCTAATAAAAGCTCCAGGCCTATTTTTCAAATTTTTAAGGTCCACTTTTGAGAAACACTGCATTTAATGACAAATTCAGTAATCGATATACACAAAATGCATATAAAATATATGTGACGATGTTACAAATAAACTAATGTCTCAGACACCAATTAAAAATAATTGTCCAAGAATTGAGCAGATTGAAGCTAATTTTGAACTTTCTCCTAGTTTTTTTTTTTTTTTTAAATATTTAATTGGATTCGCAAACTCTCACTGTTTTGATTCAAACAATTTAATCAGAGCTCAGTGGATGACACAACAGGGTACATTTATTCTAGTTATATAATAAAATAAAAAACAACCGATCCAAAATAGTTTACCTTGCACATACAAAGAACTCAATATCCTTCCAGATAGAGCTTTGTAACAAATAAATAGGTAATAAATTACACTTTTCTTAATACTTGACTGCAGTTTCACAGCACATCTGATCGTCAAAAGATGAAAAAATCTTTGTGGGTATTTATACACTAGAAGTAAAGCAAGTTTTATTAATATCTTTATGACATACTATGAAACTGCAGTAAACTGTAGATAAGCAAAATTTATTACCTACTAGCAGGTCACCCAGCATTGCCCATTCATAAAATACGCTTTAAATATTATAATTTTATTTATGCCGATTTCATTTTCATATTTATTATTATTATTATTATAAAGCCAATACTCTATTGATTATTATATCATAGGCCATATATAATAGTGATTTTAAAAGTAAAAAGAAATATATGACTTGGATGCCATGAGCTAGAATCGAAATCAGAACATTTAGCTCTCAAGAATTATTTGTTCTGAGCTAAGAACATATGTATATCAAAGTCTCAAGAATTAAGGTTGTTAAATATATAAATGTATATTTGCATACGAATAGAAATAACGTTTAATCGACTGAGGACTGTCAATTTTTTTTTTTTTTTTTTTTTTCAATTTTGACCCAATACCAGCTATTTTTACCAGCTAAAAAACAAACCACATTGGTTTCACAGGCCCAAATCTCTATATATTAAGTTTAAAGTCTGTAGATCAAAAACTGACAGTAGTTTGGTAGAGACTGTTCCTCACACAGACAAGGTCACTTATATAGAAACAATATTCCATGCATGGGCAAATTATAGTTTTGTAAAGATATGATACTTTCTGGTTTGAGAAATTTTCTAGCACAGTAAAGGGAGCCCACCTTCTTTAAAACGGCCTCCTTCTTAAAACTTTTTATATAACGTCTAAATGATAATATCTACAACTTAACGGGGGTCGCGTGTGTATTTAATTTGCCTGACTTTTACCAGCTCGGCGCATCTTTGAAAAGCGAATGATGGAGCAGGGAAGACAGTAACTGGCTTGCACCGCAAAACTTCCTCGCACCTGTATATTTCACTTTATAACCCTTAACATGCTTATCAATTCCTTGCTCCTCGTGGCGGAGATTGTTAGGTGCCTGGCTTTTTTCCCTTTCGTTTCCACTTTCGCATCAAGGCTTCGGGGTTCAATCCTACCTTCCTACTAAAACTTCTTTTTCTTTTACACCTCCAAACACCTGGCCAACGTTTTTTTTTAACACACACCCCTCCAAACACCTGGGCAACGCCGGGTACCCCCTGCTAGTCTATAATATAAATCTCACCTGTCTGTTTAAATGTATGTTTGTATGTCTGCCTAAAACTTTCGACAGAGACGACGGATTCTCATGAGATCAGTATCATTTTGAAGTTCCAGCCTTCAGACGACAAATATCGAAAAATTGGCTAAAAACATTAATTCCTTCACCTTCAACTAGGCATTTTTCTACAGGGAGGGGTCGCTTTTTTCACCAACATTTTCGAAAGTCATCCTCTCTTTGATTCGCTAATTTAAACATTTACTGCTTCCGGTTTGGCGATGGACGCAACGGCAAAGACGTCACTTTTTTCACATTCTTTTCTTCCTTGGTGGTACAGGTTCGAGCCTACCTTCCTACTACCACTTTTTTTTTTTTTTTTTTTTTTTGCTCAACACACCTCCAAACACCTGAGAAACGCCGGGCACCCAGGCTAGTTATAAAAATAAAGAAAAAATATATCATGAAATCAGAAAGCAAATAACGATGCAAGAGAGATTTTTTTTTTCTAAATAAATGAAAACAATTTAAATCAAAATATTTCGCCTTAACAAGCCCTTTTCAGTAGTATACAGAAATTTTCTTTTTTGTCTTCGTTATGGAGATCTAACGACGTTGCTGTATTACACCCGACCACGGATGTTATTGGAGACTATTTTAAATGTTCTAATATTTATCTGAAAAATGTTAGCACGTGTGTATATGTATTGAATACATCACTACATTTGAAGCATAAATATACTTTAATTTATATAACTGTTTTCATTCATTAAAAAAAAAAAAATCCAGCGCATCGTGATTTAGTTTCTATCTGATCATGGCTTTTACGTGTTGGTAGGGGGAACAGGAGAAAGAGGCTTTGAATCTCGTTCGATTTTTCCAAGTATTTTATTAAAGCATTTATACCTTTTTAAATATTTCAGCAATGTCTATAATAATAATAATAATAATAAAAATTTAAAAAAAAAACGAACTTAAAAACCTGTGAATGAAAGACGTTTTTTTTTTTTTTAAAGACATGACATTATCTCTATTATATAAAAGGAACTTTGTGAGAGAGCGCACGCGCGAGAGAGATCGACCGAGATAGAGAGATCGACCGAGAAAGATTCCTATGGACTCCAAAACGTCTGGGCCGATTTTTATGAAATTTCACACAAAGATAATTTATGCGCCTGGCAGTGTTCTTAGATAGGTTTTGTATCGGAATGTCATTGATGAGTATCCATAATCGAAATAATCCAGTGAAAGAAAGAACAGGTGATTTTGCCAAAAGTTAACGCCTTACACAGCCTAACATCACAAGTGCATTTGAGAAGTTTTATTACCACACAAGCCAAAAGGCCCGATATATAAAATCAACTGTAGCTTTTTATATGAAAGTATTGCGTTCGAAAGGAATGTTTCTGTTTAGGGCACATTTGAACCATGATACTTTTACATTTTAAACTTTAATTCAAGCCATTATGTATAAAAAAATGGAATATCTAGAAATGCCTTCTCAACCATCGAATTTTTTCTCTTCAATAGGTTTATGCAAGTAATCGTCAACGGGCAGAAGTCTGAAGCTCAAAGTATCAACGCTGTTGTGCCTCATTGATCAACTGTCACAAAAGAAACATTGTGAACCTGTCTCTACTCTATTGCTATTTTCATGGCAAGTGCTTGTCTGAGCTTCAATCTATGTCCTACCCCATCCTGCCAAAATTTCACAAAAAACATGTCTCGCTACAAACACTATCAACATTTTCCCCCTAGTCTCTATTTTTGCCTATTTTGTGCAAATTCCATGAATAAAGCTTCTTTCTTAGAACTGGCCGCTTGTGGAATTCTATTCTGCTTATGCCTGCTTTCCAGCTAACTGGTCGTCTTCATGTCCAATGTAAACAAGTGCTTGTTGAACCATGCCCTAAATAATCCATTTTTAGCCCATTTCCACCACTAACTACTATTAAAAAGCTGTTATCCCAGTGATCACCGCGCACTCATTAAACCTTATCCTCAAGTAGCCTTCGGGCCATGATAAGTGATGACTATGTAATGTAAAAAAAAAAAAAAAAAATACAAACTAAATCGGTCATATTTTCATTTACCGATGATGCAAACGTAATAATACCGCATCTAATGCATACACGTGCGAACGTTTCCACGTTTTCAAATAAACGTAAACAATTATTTATATCCATGGATTTCGGTTTAACAAGCCATTTTCAATGATATGCAGACATTCTTTTTCTTTATTTTTTTCTTCATTGTCAAGAATTATATAGTGCAAAATTTTGTTGAAAATTAAAAGACTCACGTTTTCTTTTTTTATAACCTTCGTTTATTTCCAGGATTTTTTTTTCCATTACAGCCGTTTCGTTATAAAAAAAAGACAAAAAAAAAAAAAACCAAAAAAAAAAAAAAAAAAAACCAAAAAAAAAAACCAAAAAAAAAAACGTGAGTCTTTGAATTTTCGACAAAATTTTGTACTATATATGCTCTGCACTTATTAAATATATACATTGAGCTTAACTCAAAATTAAAGGTGAATGGTTTTTAAAATAACATTCTAGACCCGTTAAACGAAAACGATATACATTGTAATTAATTGTTTCAAACACACACACACTGTACATACTCCCGCGATGCTAGTAGGTGACTTTCAATGTTTTTTAAACTATCTATATTTTTTTCCAAAGAGAAGTAACTCTGTTTTGATGAATGTAGAGTTACGTCTTTTTTTTTTTTCTTTTCTTTTTTTTTCCATGATTTGTTCCCACATAATTCCTACTTGTTCAAAACATTTTCTGGAAGTAATTGAATCAAATTACATTTTTTTTTTTGTTCCTAACATTCTGCAATAATTCACAAAAACACACACACACACACACACACAAAATTGATGAACCAGAATAAAATATTAATTTATATATTAGATAAATCTCTTCATAAAACCGAATGGACCATTCTTTGATAGTTGATAGGGTTTATATAAATGCTACACATTTTAGTCTGTTAAAAATGGGCAAAAGTTATAGTCTGTTGACTCAGAATGAATGCTTTATTCCAAATTGATGGCTAAATATGATTAAATTTGTGCTCATTTTTGCATTAAATACTAATCTGTTAATCCCTAACTGTACATCGAATGGATACCATAATACTTAGCACACTGCACCTTATCATAGCAAAGGTATATACAAAATTTCAGCTAAATCAACCCAGTAATTTCTGAGAAAATTGGAATAGACAGACAGGCTAAGAGAAATATAGATTGATATTTTGCTTATGCTTGTGATGGAAGCCTGTCAGCTTAAAGGTTATGTTTTGATCCTGGCTTAAGGCACTTATCCGTCTAGTCACATTGAATAGCTGTGATGTAGAGAAAGTCTGTGGATGACAACCAAGTGTATTTAAGATAACACTTTTCCAGACAATCAGCTTATAGATATACTTGTTATTCTTCAGATTAACAGGCTACATTTTTTTATTTTCACTAGAGTCATTGTTTATCAAGGCTCATGGGCCACTCGAGGATAAGGGTTAATGTGTGCTGGGTAGACCGAAAAACCACCGTGATTATCAGTAATGGTAGAATTTGGGTACAGTTTATTATTTAAAAGGGACTGCTCAATAATTTATTCACATTAGACTTGAAAACAACCAGTCAGTTGGGAAGCAGCCTCACAGCATTGTGCTCCACAGACAGACAGTTGTAGGACAGAAACATTGTTCATGGAATTTTCGTTTAGTTTCAAACACTAATAGAGAGTAAGGGACATTATCGACAGTTGTTGTAACTAGAGATTATTTGTTGTAAATGTTTTACAGGGGGGGGGGCAGAGATTGAAGCTCAGTCAAACATCTATCATAAAATGTGCAATGGGAAAAGAAGGTGACTGGTTAATTTTGATGCATCTAAAACCAAGTTTCTCTCTTTTCACCATAAACGCTCTGATCCCCATCTGGCATCAATTGAAATGAATGGCTCTTGTCTTGGAGAAGCACCATGCTTTGACAAGCTTCTGAGACCCCCCCCCCCCGATCTGAAATGGAACACATACATCAAATCTGTTTCCAAGATTGCTGGAAAAAATGGTCGGATCGTTCTACTGCTCTAGTAGATATCTCCCAAATTACATTCTTAGATAATTTGTAGACCTTTATGAAATGACATTACCATCTATGGCAACACTTCAAATGCTGGATATGACTAAGATCTTTTGATTTTTTTCTCTTCTGATGATGTGGTACAATGGGGGAAAAAGGTGGCTGGTTAATTTTAATGAATCTAAAACTAAGTTTCCCTCCTTTCATCATAGTCGCTTTACTCCATGACAAGCTTCTGGAACTGACCTTAACCCCTGATCTGAAATGCAACACATACATCAAATCTGTTGCCAAGATTGCTGGAAAAATGGTTGGATCATTCCACTACTCCAATACGTATCTCACTACCGATGAAATTCTCTATCTCTATAAGAGCCAAATACATCCTAAAATGGAATACTGTTGCCACATCTGGTCAGGAGCTGCTCGGCGCACCCTATCTTACCTTGATAGAGTTCAAAACTGCCTTCAAAACCTAGTAAGCAATGCCCCTCTTCTCTTCCCTGCAATCTCTTTTCCACAGAAGAGATGTTGCGAGCCTGTCTCTGCTCTATTGTTATTTCCATGGCAAGTGTTCATCCGAGCTCCAATCTATGGTCCCCCTTACCAAACTTTTACAAAAATACTCGACTAACTACAACCACAATCAACAATTTCCTCCATTCTCTATCTTTGCCTAAAGCTAAATACAAATTCCATGAACAAAGCGTCTTTCCTTGAACTTTTCGCACTTGGAACGCTGTTCCATTGGCCTGCTTCCCAGCCGATTACAATATGGTAGCCTTCAAGTCCAATATAGACAAGTTCTTGTTGAGCCATTCTTTTGAATAATCAAATTCTACCCAATCTACACCATTAACGATTACTAAACTACCACCTTACATTCATTAACCCTTATCCTCGAGTGGCCTTCGGGTCTTGATAAGTAGTGACTCACTTGTAAAAAAAGAAAAAAAAAACTAACGATAGAGCATAGATACTCATAATGTCTCTTCTGTGAGAAAGAAGAAAGATGGATGAAGGAGGCGAAATGGATATTACCCACTAAATTTCGAAGATGGTTTGTACTCTGTCAAGGCAGAAAAGGGTACTTTTAACAGCTCTTCCCCAGATATGGAAACAGCACTCCATCTTAGGAGGTATTTGGCTCTCATATAGATAGAGGATTGGATTGGGAGCGAAATAATTTCTGGAGCGGTGGAATGATCCTACCATTTTCCAAGTGATTTCGTCAACAAGTATTTGCATTTCTGTAAAACCGTAGATATCAATGGCCAATCGGAGTGATGTTTAGTGTTATTTGTAATAGTCGTTCTGCGGTGGATGGAAAAAATACTAAAAAGATCAGCGTCAAGAATAAAAAAAAAAGAAGAAAGAAAAAAGAAACTAATCATGAGATTATTAACTGGATTTGATAGCACGAGACATTTGAGGTGGAAATTTTTTTTTTTTAATGCACTATCGGCCATCTTAGCTAATCAGACACGATTTTCAGTGACAACTGATTTATGACAGACATTTTTTTATACCTTCGTGCAAAAGTAAACAAGGTCATAACATCAATAAAGATGTGTTTAGTTAGGAAGGTGAATGGAAAATATGATTAAAAAAAATACAATGAAAATATTATATTAGACCAGATGTGTAGTTATAGTAGAAGTAGTATGTCGTCACACAGAATTAATTTCATTAATTTAAGCGAAGTTATTTGCATTAATTTGTTGTTAACAAAAAACAGGTTTTAAATCTCTCCAGCGTTAATACATATTTTAACCCCACTATTGTTTAAGTGTGTGTATATATAAACTAGCTGGCCGCCCGGCGTTGTCCGGTCGTAAAATACGCTTAAACATGATATTTTAATTTATGCAGATTGCATATCATAGAATCAATCCTCTATTGATTATCACATATTACGAAGAATAATTTGCCTGGTGGACTAATTCACACACACAAAAAAATAATAATAATGATAATGTCGTTCATCAAATTCCGTCTGTGTTTGTTTTACAATATCATGTCAGCTGATATTTAGGCTTGACGATGAATGCCCTGGAAAAGTCACTTCTGATTAATGTTTAGTTTTAAAATATGCAAACGAAGAAATAATTTGCAGCAATTTTAAATGGTACCTTTTCTTTTACCGTGAATTGAACTCATTAATGAGAAAAAATTAAAATAAATTGGTAAGGTATACCCGGCCTTGAACAAAGCATCATTTGATCTGTAGTCGAATGCTCTAACACTGAGCTATATCTCTAGATGATAATAAATCTGTTTTTGTTTTTTATTTAAGAAATGATTTGCTGAGATTTTATTCTTTCCCTTGGCTGGTGAAACGTAAAACATTCCCCTGTAAAAATTCTTTTTTATCTCTAAGAGAAGAAAGACTAATTTTTAAGATACGATGTTTTCGATTGTTCGATACTTATTCGATGAATTCCTATGCAAAACATATCTAAGAACACTGCCAGACATAAATTAATGTTGTGCAAAATTTGCAAAAGATAGGCTCAGCTGTTTTGGAAACCATGAGAAAGGAACTCACACAGCCGCAAAGTATCTTCAAACAGCCTGATCTGGTAGCACCAGACGCCCTAACAGGTTTTACCATTCTGGGGCAAAGTGAACCTGGGAAAAATGGTAACGAAACGGCAACTTCACGTTTCCATAGTCCCCAAATGTGATCTCATCAGTGGGTGTCTTTTAAGGCTGTACCAAAGACAGTCTTATTTGGTATTAATAAAAGTTAAAATATAAAAAAACAAAGTATTAAACCCGACTTGTGTCATCATAAATCATAAGTTTTAGAATCAAATAAAGTATTTATGACGTTAATCTTAATACTGCTACGACACACGAAATCATCATAATGTCAAACTTGACCTCAAAAATATCTAAATTAAGCTTTGCTTACATGAACTTGCTTTTTTTTTTTTTTAATAAGAAATTTTGTGACTAATGTAGTGAGGCATGTCCAAATTTTTTTCCTAAAGTTTGCAAAAGTAAAGGTTGGTGGCGGTGGAGAAAGTCATGGTGAAAAGAAAAAAGAAAATCTAGTAACAATCAGAAATAAGAAATTTATTTTTACTTGTTCTATTTATTACTAAAAGTGACATTTTTCTCTCTCTCCCTTTATAATATATATACTAGCAGTTAAGCCCGGCTTTACTCAGGCCCTATGTACTGTTCATAACTTTATGTTCATATATATATATATATATATATATATATATATATATATACTAAAATACTTGACTCATGTCAAGGTAACCTACATTTAAAATTAAACTAAAATTAGCTGAAAGAGGAGTTTAGTAGAATTTTTAAAAGGTCAAATCCTTGAACTTGGATCCCCTTGACGGCCAAATTTCTGGCCGAAACCCGATTAAAAAGATTTTTCCAAATCTCAATACCCCTTATGTCAAATCTCGAGTGTGTAGACTGAAAATTGAAAGTAGTTTGATAGGGAAATGCGCTCACACACACACACACACACACACACACACACACTTTCACTTTTGTAGATATATATATTATTTAATATTATATCCATAAAAGATACAGCAATTTCTGTAGGAAATCTTAAATGGGATAGCTCAATCTACAGCAAAGCAAAAATAAAAGTTAAAAGAAGAAAAAACAATAAAAAAAAACTTAGCTCGATCTCATAAATTCATTTTAATCATATAGGGCCTTTTCAAATGAGAGAGCTAGTCAATATTTGTCATCAAACCAAGGAATGATAAACACACAGCGTTTTTTTTATTTACTAAAAAGGAGAGAAGAAACGAAAGAAAATTTAACTGGCAAATCTCGACCAGCTCTCTCATTTTAAAAGATCCTATTGGGTTGAAATAAATTAATAGGGATCGGGTTAAGTTTCGGGTTGATTTTTTTTAAATTTAACTTACCTATAAAGTTGAGTTTTTTTCTCGTTCTGACATTGGTATTAAAAGCCTACTTTTTCTATTTAAAAAATATTAAAATGAACTTCTTAATATATTCATTCATAGATATGTGAGCAACTCCATGAAGGGTTAAATAATTTGCATATTTTTTGGAAAAACGAGAGTTAATTAATTATTCATTTTTATGGTTTCTTTTTAAATGATTGGTTTGACTTAACTATTACGCTTAATTCTTTTTCTACATCATGCATAATTGTGTAGAATTCAAGATAAACGTTCAGGCACCCTGACATGTTTTTATATACAAGTGATCTTGATAGTGTGTGTGTGTGTGTATGTGTGCATGCGAAACGTTTCTACTAAATCCCTCTCTGAACATTTGATCTACAGACGTGAAACTTGATATATAGGGTATTTAAATCTTGAGAAACACCTGATTTAGTTTTTGCTTGTAAAAATAGCTGTTAAGGGGGTCAAAATTAAAAAATAGTTGAGATTAGCAGGAGTAAATCAACTAACTTCTGGGCATGCGTACATATACATTTTTTGCTTGAAGTCACTTAATTTTTAGCTTTTTTGTCAATAGCTCAGATAGTAACGATTGAAGGCTGGAGCACTGAACATTGGTGTCGATTTCAGCTCCACCAAAGTAATTTTATTTAACTTTTGTAATTATTACTATATATATTAGGTACAATATAATAATTAACAGATAATTTGCTCTATAATAACAAGTACAAAATCTGCATAAATCAAAATATTTAAGCGTATTTATGATCGGACAATATGATTGCTCAATTAACCCTGATGTAGTTCAAAATGATCTTCATATCTCTTCCGTGGAGTTGTCCCAACTTGAACTCAATATTCTTTCCCATGGTTTGGACTTCTGCATTCCTCTCTCATCCGTTAAAAATGGGAAGACATATATATCCTGAATTCAAAATCTTTGCCCAGTTAGTAAGCCGTTCACCTATTTCTGACTCTAAGATCAATGATCTCAAGGTGAAATTAAACGATGCTGCACATTCTTATGCTAGTATGCTGCTCTCGTTTTGTGAATTTTTTTTCTTTTTTCTTTTTTACATAGGGGTCACCACTTATCAAGGCCCGAAGGCCACTCAGGAATAAGGGTTATTGCGTGTACAGTAATCAATGAGATAGTATTGTAGTAATCATTAGTATTGGGGGTTTTAAAGAGTGTCTTAAGGGGGCGGTTTGTCAGGAGTTTGTTTAGTTTGGACTTGAAGATGTCCAAGTTGTAGTCAGGTGGGAAACAGGCAAGCAGCAGAGAGTTCCACTAGCGTGCAGTTCTAAGAAAGAAGCTTTGCTCATGGAATCTATGTCTGGATTTAGGCACAGATAGAGAGTGGGGAAAATTATTGACAGTAGTTTCAGCCAGACGGGTGTTTCTCGTGAAAGATTGGCGAGGGGGGACGAGGGATTGGAGCTCAGACGAGCACCTGCCATGGGAATAACGATAAAACAAATACAGGCTTGCAACGTCTCTTCTGTGGAAGAGAGGTTGCATGGAAGAGAAAAGGGCATCCCCCACTAAACCACAAAGTCTATTTTGTACTCTGTCAAGGCAGGATAGGCTGTTTTTAGCCAGATGTGGCAGCAGTACTCCATCTTTGGGCGTACTTGGCTTTTATACAGATAGAGAATTGCATCAGTAGTGAGATATCTTCTGGAGTGGTAGAAGGATCCCACCATTTTCTCAGTGTCACTGGCAACAGATTTGATGTATGTGTTCCATTTCAGATCAGGAGTAAAGGTCAAACCCAGAAGCTTGTCAAAACATGGAGCTTCCCCAAGACGAGAGCCATCCATTTCAATTGATGCCAGATGGGGATCAGAGCGTTGATGATGTAAAGATAGAAGCTTGGTTTTGGATGCATTAAAAGTGACCAGCCACCTCTTCCAAAATGGCAAAGTGAACACTTTCATACAATCAAAGCACTTTACCATAATAAATCCTAAGTCATCACAGAACCAGATAAAAGCTCTGAAATCGTTATACTTGACCAACAAGATTATGTCAATGAGATGACCATCTTGGATGACACCTCTAAATTTGTTCGGTTAGAACTGGTAGATACACACAATTCTGCCATATCTACTGAGATCAAGTTAAAAAAACGTTTGGTCTAGGTAAAAAGCTAGGTTCTTCCTGCTACTATTTCAAATTTAATCAGACCTACAGGTTCTGTTAACTCCCCATCTCTAGGATTTACCTAAAACTCATGCCTAAGGCTCATCTTTATCAATGGTAAGGTCTTAACACAAGTTAGCCAAATAGTTTACAACTATCTTAGAACCCATTTTGGAACGTTATAGTTCATTTTGCATTAAAGATTCTTTTAGATTTGCTAACAGTATGCAGAACTATAATTACAAATTTATGTGTTCTTTTGATATTTCTAGTCTCTTCACTTGTGTCCCACTTTTGGAAACTTAATATGCGTGCAAGCGCCTTATATCACAGTAAACTTTTGACTCCCTCTATTCCCCAAAACATTTTTGTGGAACTAATGAAATTCGCTACTATGTTGGTTGAATTCAGCTTTTATGATATCACAGAGAGGTAAATAGATGGCATGTCCATGGGTTCTCTCCTAAGACCGCCTTTGGCAAATATTTTTGTAGGTTTCCACAAAGAGGGTCTACTATCTGATTTTCAAAAACTAGACCTTTACTTCAGGGGTTAACACTTGATTCTGATATGTGTTAAATTTATATTCAAGAACTCTTAAAAAAGAGGTTGTCCCTTTAAGGGCTGCTATTTGTGCTTTTCTGCAGCTTGGTCTTCCAAGGATTGAGTCTAAGTAATATTTTAGAATTTTTTTTTCATTAGTTAAGTTGTCTGTGCCACAACCGGTATAATGCATATTTCTTTCAGGGATCATGTCGTTTTCAAGTATTTCTTCAGATCTTGATATTTCGTCATTTTTTTTCAAGTTCAATCTATGGTCCACCCTGCCCTGACTTCCATGAAAAACACTCCTCTAGTCGAAACTGTTATCAATAATTTACGCCACTTTTTATTTGTGCTTAAACCTAAATGTAGATTCTTTCTTAGAACTGCACGTCTGCAGAACTGTTCCGTTTTCGTGCTTTCCAGCTGACTACAATATGGTCGTCTTCAAGTCCAACGTAAACAAGTTCTTGATGAGCCATCCCCTTAAGTAAACCAATTTACCAAATTTACACTACTAACGATTACTACGACATTGTCCCATTGACTACTGTACACTCATTAACCCTTATCCTCGAGTGGCCTCCGGGCTTTGATAAGTGGTGACTCCTTTGTAAGAAAAAAAAAACGTTTGGCAATTATTTGTTTGGACATAGAGAGGATATAATTGTTTTTTTGTTTGTTTTTTCATTACAGTATTTTGACAAGTAATTGAAACAATAGAAACTGATTTGCATAATAAAGCACTAATTACCAATTGAAACGTTAGCATTTATTTCTATTATTAGTATTGTATCCATCTGACTATTAATCACTTGATTATTGCTCTCTTAGTCTCTTATCAACGATAGTCATGACCTTTAACCTTTAAACCTTAGCCACTAACACCAATTAAAAATTTGGGTGAAGATGTGGAGGTCTCATGGTCAGGACTAGTTTAACTATTTAAACGAAATAAACACAGGTTATTAAGGAATGGGAGTAGGTCCTCAGAGACAATTCTGTTCAGGTGGGTTGAGTTTACTTCAAGAAGGAAGTTTTAAAGATATATTAAAGTCACAAGCAATGATACTGGTTATTTATTTGTTGTTTTTTTCTCTTTTGGCAGGGAGATGTCATCCAACATATAGAATTTGGCATTCCCCAAGTGATTACCGATCTGGCACTGATCAGGTGACCTAACAAGAACGTTTGTGTCAATGTAATTAGGTCCAATAAGGCAAGCTGGATGCTTTACTACTGTCTAGTGCAGAATTTCTCCATAATACATTCACAAGCGATTCCCAGTTGCATGCATATTTTGGTCAAGAGAGAGGATTTTGATGTTACTTTTTTTAATGTTTTTATACGGATTTTTTTTTTCTTTTTTGTGTGTAGGTGTCACCGTCCTACATAAAGCATCTGGTAGTTACCAATCAGTTCCTAACCAGGCTCAGTGTTGCTTAACTTTGGTGATTTAAAAAGAACTGCTGTGACACACTATGCAAGAATTTAAACAAGATTCAGCCTGGCCAATACCATGGGTAACTATTTATGAATACCAGGTGCTGTATGTAGGAGGACGTTGACACTTCTGGCAGCTCCTACATCTCACCTGGGCCCCATCTGGATCAGGCTGGTTGGGACGAAAGAGTGATGTTGAATCTGCACAATTTCAATTTAAACAAACTTCCAGTGTAAGTCATCCATTATCCCTTGGATGATCAAATGATTTTTAATTTAAAATTTTTTTTTTTTTTTTCTTAATGCAAATAGATATTAATTAATTTTAGTATTTCACAACGTGACAAACAGGTATGTAGACAAGTAAAGATGCAGTTGCACAAAGAAAACAGTATATGCTTCTTTCTCATAAAATCTAACCCTAAAAAGATTCTCCCAATCGTACAGGACTTTGATTTTCTTCCTTTTTTTTTTTCACTTTCTTCTATTCCTTCTTTGCTGTCCTTCATTTCTTTCAACTCTGACAAGCTGGTGTCAAATAAACACTGCGGGGTAGGGGTTCTGTCTACCAAATCCTTCAAACTTCTATCTAGCCATTTCTCCTACTCACGATTCCCTGGCTTTTAGTCAATTATTACACTTCCCTACTTGCACCAATGCCAAGGCGTTCATAATAATAATAATAAAAGTAATAATAATAATAATAATAATAATAATAATAAAAAAGGGTGGTAATTTCGTTCTCGGAAACGACTGGACCAATCTGTCTGAAATTTTATATGAACCTTTATTATAAGATGCAGCGAACTAAGTATTATGGTATCCGTTCGCTGCACAATTAGGGATTAATAGGGATTAGTATTTAATGCGAAAATGAGAGCAAATTTAACCATGATCAACCATCAATTTGCATAGAATATTCATTCTAAGCCAATGTAGTATAACTTTTATCAGTTTTTAATGAGCTAAAAAGTCTGGTTATTTTTATAATAAATATATTGTTTTAATATTCACATGCATATATTTATAACTGTACCACAGATCGTGGGATTCAAACATCGAACTGAAGTTAGTTTTGACTTCTATCCAACACCCTTACTCACACAACTGCTGAGGAAGCTCTATTCCCATTTATAATATTGTTGTGATGGATATCTGTAATATAAATCTCACCTGTCTCTTTAAATGTATGTATGTATGTTTTCCTAAAACTTTACTCCTGATCTGAAATGGAACACATACATCAAGTCTGTGGCCAAGGTCGCTGGGAAAATGGTGGGATCCTTCTACCGCTCCAGAAGATATCTCACTAATGATGCAATTCTCTCTCTATATAAGAGCCAAGTACGTCCAAAGATGGAGTACTGCTGCCACATCTGGGCGGGAGCTGCTAAAAACAGCCTATCCTGCCTTGACAAAGTACAAAATAGACTTCATGGCTTGGTGGGGGATTCCCTTTTCTCTAACCTGCAACCTCTTTCCCACAGAAGAGACGTAGCGAGCCTGTCGTTATATCGTTATTTCCATGGCAAGTGCTCGTCTGAGCTCTATTCTCTGGTCCCCCCTCGCCAATCTTTTTCAAAAAAACACCCGACTAGCTGAAACCACCGTCAATAATTTTCCCCACTCCCTATCTGTGCCTAAATCAAAACTTAGATACCATGAACAAAACTTCTTTCTTAGAACTGCACACCTGTGGAACTCTGTTCCGCTTGCCTGTTTCCCTCCTGAATTCAACCTGGATGTCTTCAAGTCCAACACAAACAAATTCCTGATGAACCGCCCCCCCCCAAGTAATGACACCTTACCAATTCTCCAATACTATTGCTACACTATCCCTTTGATTACTGCACACACAATAACCCTTATCCCCGAGTGGCCATTGGGTCTTGATAAGTGGTGAACTCCATGTAAAAAAAAAAAAAAAAAAAAAAAAAAAAAAAAAAAAAATCAAATAATTTTTTTTACACACGTGGAAAATCCTCTCATAACACGCCTTTCAACTGTAATGTACTATTCGTACAAATTAAAACGCAAATAATTTCCACTAAAAATGATTTATGGCGATGAAACTATCCAACAAGTAAAACCTGGGGTCCTTTTTATATTGAATGGACCCTGACACACAAAAAAAAAAAAAACATTTCATCGAATATAGTACGAACAAACAATAGAATAATGATCCTTAAAATAAGGATCATTCTATACTTAAAATACTGCAGATAAAAATTTAGAGTTTTCAAATAAATAAAAATAAAATGCATACACTTCTAAATCGCTTTAGAAAAACTCATACCAAATATTTGTCGATTTTTAATTCTTGGAACCGATATAAATAATGTTGTAAATTTATTTGTTGCCACTTACTCTTTCTTTATATATATATATATATATATATATATATATATATATGCAACATTTTTTTTTTTGTCATATTTCATCAAATAATATAGACAATTTACCTATATTTACATTTGGTTTGGGTTCTTTCTAATTTCTTTATTAATTTTCTTGCAAGAACTGGCTATGTTACTATCATAGTTACTTTTGACCCGCATACTTTTAGATCTATCCTCAGTGATAATTAAAAGAAGAGATTTTAGAACATTTATAAAAATGTTACATTATATATAGTATCCACATACAGGACTGTTTCGTTGTATCACAAGTCATCAGTGCGGCTAGACTAGCACCTTTCTCTAGCTGGGATTGAACCTACAATTGTTGCATTGATAGTCGGCAGTTCTACCCATTAGTCCATGGGATCGGTGCTCGCAAATGACCTGAACAAATATCCATTCAAATAAACACTCGCCCACCGCTTTTTAATTATGCTATATATATATATATATATATATATATATATATATATATATATATACTAGCAGTTCAGCCTGACTTTGCTCAAGTCCTACCTACTGTTCATAACTATGTGCATATGTATATATTATAAAGTGTACATATGTACGGTAATGACTTTCTATATAATAGGCTTCCTTAATTATCATAGAGAAAAGTTGGTAAGGACCGCAGAGGTCAAATTTTTTAAAACTTTGACTCCAATATTGACCCCTTAGTATTTATTATTTTGGGCTCAAATCAAGTTAAAGTGTTTGACCCATGTCCAAGTAACCTACATCTAAAGTTTCAAGTGTTTAGACCCAAAATTGGCGGAGGGGTTTGGTAGAATCTGTAAAGGTTAACTCTTTCAACCTTGACCTGATTAAAAAGCTTGCTGCATGTCTGAATACCCTTTATGTAAAATTTCAAATGTTTAGACCCAAAATTGGCTTAATAGTTTGCTAGAGACCGCAAATGTAAAATCGTTTGAACTTTGACCCCTTGATAGCCAAATTTTCGACCAAAAACCAATTAAAAAGCTTGCCCTATGTCTAAATACACTTTCTGTGAAATTTCAAATATTTAGACCAAATATTGGCTGAGTAATTTGGAAGAGACCGCAGAGGTCATCTTTTTTTCTTAATTTTGACCCCAATTTTGACCCCTTAGCATTTATTGTTTTGGGCTCAAATAAAATTATAAAGTTAGATCCATGTCCAAAGAACCTATATCTAAAATTAAGTGTTTCGACCCAAAAGTGTCGGAGGAGTTTGGTAGAGTTCTCAAAGGTCAAATCGTTGAACTTTGACCCCTTAACAGCCAAATTTCTGGCCGAAAATGAATTACAAAGATTTTCCCAAATATCCATACCTATATATCAAATTTCGAGTCTGTAGACTAAAAAATTGACAGACTTATTGTGTCGGGAAATGTACACAGACAGACACTTTCACAGATATATAGATCTATGGCATAATTATGTTGACACACCGGTTCTCACCAGATCACCAAAGTTAAGCAACGATGTGCCTGACCAGTACCAGATGTGTGGTCATTTGAGAATATTAGACGCTACACAGAACAGCACTACTGTCAAAAGAAAAGTAAGGCACCTCCTTCCCTCTGTTAATCTGTGGGAGACTTTTGAGCAAGGTCGAGAACCTACTTCAGCCCCCCCCCTCCCTTGATTAGAGTAATGTGAGATCATGGAAAGTCAGTGACTGATAAAATATGGAAGCAATTAGGAATAACTCTGTTCATGGTTTCGTATCATTTTTTATTATTTATTTTTTTTTTTACATAGGCTTAACCACTTATCAAGATCCAAAGACCACTCGAGGATAACGGTTAAGAGTGTACAGTAGTCAATTGTAGTAATCGTTAGTAATGGAAATTTGGTAAATTTGTTAACTTAAGTTGAACGGCTCATCAAGAACTTGTTTACATTGGACTTGAAGACCACCATATTATAGTCAGCTGGAAAGCAAGAAAACGGAAGACAATTCCACAGGCATGCAGTTCTAAGAAAGAAGCTTTGTTCATGGAATCTTCGTTTAGGTTTAGGCACAGATAAAGAGTGGGGGGAATTATTGATAGTGTTTTCAGCTAGACGAGTGTTTCTTGTGAAAGTTTGGCGAGGGGGGGGACCATAGATTGAAGCTCAGTCGAGCACTTGCCATGAAAATAATGATAAAGCAGAGACAAGCTCGCAACATCTTGTGCTGAACAGAAGATTCCTTTGAGTACAATGATCAGGAGAATCACCCAGTGTGGACACTGGTCAGACAGAAAGAAACTGAAACCTACTGCCTGTACAACTGCAAAAAAAAGCTATGGCAATACACTAAAACACTTTTGAAAAACAGCGTGAATGTGGTTCTGAAATGATGAGCAACAATAAATTCATGAATGTCTCAAGGGAGAGAGAGAGAGGGATGGAAAGGCATACCCACTTGAATGAATGAATGCATATATGCATTTATGGTGTGTGTGTTGTCAAAATAACCTTGTCTTGAAATGTAGTACTATAAATACATTCTTAAATAGTCGCCTTAAAAGAAAAATCATCTAAGTGAGATGACCTCCTACTGAAAGAATAAGCGGTCATTTCATTTAACTACTCTCCTTTTTTACTTGCTTTTAGCAGACACATTTACAAAACAAGTTTGAATGCAATGGATCCTGGGCAACACTGAGTCGATATAGCTAGTGTACAAGATATATTCAGAGATCAAATTCTCTGAATTATTTTCCTTCGAAATTCATTTGACTGTCGTTTATTAAGTTTATTACTAAAATTCTTTACACTAGTATTTCTTTTTTACATGACTTGGGAAGATTTTTTTTTTTTTTTTTTACACGGTGGTCACCACTTATCAAGGCCCGGAAGCCACTCAGGGATAAGGGTTATTGCAAGTACAGTACGTTAGTGTGGAGATTTGATGAAGTGTTTACTTAAGGGGGCGGTTCATTAGGAATTTGTTAACGTTGGACTTGAAGACATTCAAGTTGTAGTCAGGTGGGAAGCAGGCAGACGGAACAGAGTTCCACAGGCGTGCAGTTCTAAGAAAGAAGCTTTGTTCATAGAATCCACGTTCGGAACATAACTTACACCTTTAGAAAAATAAAATGTAAATTTCTGATAGATTGAGTTCTTGGTTTTGGTCTGGTATTCCTTCATATTAAAAAGCAAAAATCTACTTATCTGTGACAAAACGAAAGCATATTCTAAAAATAATGTAAATTAATCCAGTATTTTCATTTTTATAAGCAAAATCATTTTTAAGTGATTAATGGGAATTCGTAGGCATTACAATATAAATCTAGCAAGTATGAAGTATAGTTATATTTGTTTCTTGACATTTTTTTTTTTTCAAAATGGCAGGTAAAATAGTGACTTCTCAGATATTCGCAAAATTTGATTTTCTTATTTAAAAATAAAACTACTTTATCAGTGTACGCGATTTTTGGAATATGACATTTTCATTTTGTCGCGGGTACATGCATCATACAAAGTTTTCTTTATTTTTGATTTTTTAATATAGAGAGAATTCTGGACAAGAACCAAGTTTTTAGAGCTTTGTTTTTTTTTTATATAGATATATTTCTTACCAAATACGTTGTGCGTTACAGGGAAGCATAGCGTTTCTGAATTTTTGAAGTAAATAAAGGGTTCCGCTCGAAATTCCGTCCAAATTCCCGAGTTCAACAAGATACACCTGAAGAAGGTCGGAGGTTATATCGACCGAAACGTTGTGAAAAATCACTCAAAATGAGGACAGTAGTCCGATGAATAATAATAATACAGGGAAGTGTAGATTCATGCCTTTCCTAAAGAGAATAGTGTTTATGTGAACACAACAGAAAACGAACTTCATTGGCGCAAAATTGATTCAAAGCCAACTTATTCCATTTAGAAATCAAAAGAAAAGCTTGAAATCAAACAAGAAAAATCCGTTTACCTTTCGGAATTCATGCTGTCAAAGAATAATCTTGGAATATTCTTCAGCTTTTGTTTTTTTCTGGGGGAGGGGGGGGGGATCTAATTATTTCCTACATAAGCTTTTAGTTCAAAACAAAATTTCTGTATTATTTGGATTATTCGGATTACTGTTCTCATCTTGAGTGTTATTTTCACAATGTTTCAGTTGATTTAATCTATGACCTTTTTTTAGGTGTATCTTGTTGAACTGAGGAATCTTTTAGTTAAACTCGGGAATCTGCACGTAATTCCGTACGGAACCTCTTATTTAATCCATAGGGGTAGAATGTTCTCGTTCACTCAGCCATGACTGGGTAGAAGTCCAAATTAATTTACAATTGCATTTTGAGTGTCACCTGCACTGAGAATTGAACCTTCAGCTTCCAGAAGGGTGCAATTTACAACTGAATTTCATCAAGTACTTTATCCACTATGCCATGGGTCCTGTGTTTAGAAATCTTTGAGATGGGGATTGATAATTTGTATTATTCGGATTACTGTTCTCATCTTAGAAATTGTTGTCAGAACGTTTTGAGCGATGTAAACTCCGACCTACTTCCACAAGGACCTGTGGTGAAACGGATAAAAGTGCTAAGGTAAACCCATTTTAAGTGACAGTCTTCTGGAGGTTGAAGGTCCAATACTCAGTACAGACGATACTAAGAATACTATCCAGTCATGTCTAATGGAACAAGAGCAAACTACCCCTATAAATAAATAAAAGTTAGTTGATTGTTTTTGTTGGTCACCTAACAAAAGGAGGGTGGACCTGTAAATTCACCCTTGTCCGTTCGCCTGTCCGTACTTTTCTCAATAACTACGCCTTGGGATTTTTTTGAAATTTTGCACTAACATTAAATATGATACGAGTAAAAAAAATTAACAGAACGGATTTTCCGGGAAAATTCTGGCCCCCCCCCCCAAGGGTGCCTTTTGTGTTAAAATGGCTAAAATTGACACTTTTGTGATTATTAAAAAAAAATTGATGCCTTTTTTCTGAAAAGTTGTAACTAACTGATTTCTATATAATTTTGTTTTCTATACTTCACGATAACTCTTGGGTGTGCCTCAGGGGTTCTTTTAGAGCTAATAAAAACACTCCATTTTTAGGATTTTTTTTTTTACCATATTTGTCCAAAATTTTCTATGAATGTCTATTTAGCAGTTTTGCATGGTGCTGAACTCAAATTTAAATGTTAAGGCCTTGGGGACTTTTGGAGCTAAATGGGATGGGGGGGCAAATGATGGACTTAGTCATTGCTTTTTTTGCATGGTGCAGAACTCTAATTTACATATGTTAAGGCCTTAAACTGCACCGTTTGTTCATTTTCACCAGGATTTGACATCCCCTGGGGACTTTTGTGGCTAAATGGAAGTGGGGGAGGGGGGGAAATGCTGAACTATGTCATTTTTTTATGCCTTTATGCCATTATTACAGGGGGCCATGCATGCTTCACTTGTTTTATGGTATATCAACCCTTTTCAAGTTATTTAATGCTGAATCCAATAATTTTGGAAAAGTTTTTATCTTTTAAGTTCTTTATATTTTCCAATATCTATTTATGGTATTTGGTTTGATTGTTTTGTAGTAGAAAATTGTTGTTTTTGACTTTGCAAAACATGATTAAGTTTTGCATAGTGAAAAAAACAAAGAAAACGTCAATGTTTTGTGCATTTTTGGTCAGGAAGCCAATATCTTCTGACAGTCTGACCTGGTAGCACCAGATGCTCTAACAAGTATTACCAATCTGTGCCAAAATGGATCTGAGACTAATGGTAACTAAGGGGCAACTCCACATTTCCCACAGCTCCCCAAATAGGGTCTCATCATTGAATGTCTTAAGGTCATATCCAAGATTAGTCAACAAAGGGTTCTATTCAAAATTCTGTACAGATGCCAGAGTTTGACAAAACGCATCTGAAAAAGTCAGAGGTTATATTGGTTGAAATGCATAAAAATAACATCCAAGATGAGAACATATACTTTCTATCTATACCTAAAACTAAGCGAATATTCCACGATCATCATTTTTTTTCCCAAGAACTGTTCATCTGTAGAATAAAATACTGTGGAGCTGCTTCCCAGCTGACTATAACACGGTCGTTTATAAGTCCAACGTAAACAGGTTCTTCTTGATGAGCCACCCTCTAAAATGAATTAACTTATCTAAGTTCCATCATCAGTGACCATCACTGTACCCATTAACTCTTATCCTTGAGTGGCCTCCGGGCCTTGATAGCCTGTGACTATATGGCAAAAAAACAAAAAAACAAAACAAAAACAAACAAACAATAATTCTAATATTACAAATAATAAAATATTTCTGTACTATCCATCATTATTTCCAAGATACATGACCATAGAGTTGGAATCAAAAATAAACGTTAAACAATGACAAAAAACAAACAAAAAACATGACCAACGATACAAAAAAAAGAAAAAAAAAAAAAAAAAAGAAGATTATTTTTAATTGTCCTAAACAAACCATATTGTCAATGAGAGACATAAGGAGCTACTGTAATTAAAGGTCAGATTTATAGGAGCTATCCTAAGTGGGGAGTTATGTAGAAAGATGTTTTTTCACATTACATTTAAATTTCTGCACGTTGATACAGTTGGAGAACCAGAGAGCAGGGAGAGAATTCCAAGGGAAACTGGTTCAAGAAAAGCAGTAAGAGTAGAAATGTTTTATTGTTTTTCTTGTTATTAACAAGTGAATTATTAACAGTGAAGGGGTTGGAATTTGCTACTAGTCAGACTTATTGGTGGTAATGTTATTAAAGGGGTACAAATGCAACAAGTTTATTGGAGCACATTCTGTAGAAGTACTTGTAAAACAAGTACAACGCGGATTCCATGAACAAAGCTTCTTTCTTAGAACTGCACGCCTGTGGAACTCTGTTCCGTCTGCCTGCTTCCCTCCGGACTACAACTTGGATGTCTTCAAGTCCAATGTTAACAAATTCCTAATGGACCGCCCCCCTTAATTAAACACTTCATCAAATTTCCACACTAACGTAATGTACTTGCAATAACCCTTATCCCTGAGTGGCTTCCGGGCCTTGATAAGTGGTGATCACTGTGTAAAAAAAAAAAAAAAAAAAAAAAAAAGGGATGTAATGCTGCGGCAATGAAGCAAGGGTTGGAGATTAGTGGTCGTCTTTAAAAAACAAAAATAAAATAAAGAAAATTGTGAATTGGCAGAGTCTTGTATAACCTACTCATCCACTTTCAAAATCAAAGCACGATAAAAATATTTTATTAGCATTTAACCAGGATATAATGAAGTCATTTTGGTTTTGTCTACACATTTTTAAACTAAAGCTAAATAATTTTTAATATATATTTAAATTTAAAATTAGTTATTTCTCTTACTAGTTTTTATATGCAGGTTATCATTTTAAAATATTTCAGAGTCTGACTCAGATGAGCGAAAATAAATATTAAAAAAATAATTTTAGTATAGACCGTTATTCTATTGCTTATAATATACAAAAATAACAAGTGAACATTGGTTAGTCATAAATAGTTTGATCAGTCAGTTTAAATGCTAGAATTAAAAATATTTCACCTAGAAATAATTAAATAATTGTAAAGGTAAAAAAGAAAATGACTTAATTGCGGAAATAGTTAAATAGTTGTCAATTTTTATTTTACTAAAGGGCATATAAGTTTATTGTTCAGGTTAGCTGATTAAGACTAAAGGTCTCCACTTTCAGAATACACTTAACCAGAATAAATATTTTAAGACAAAAAAAAAGAAGCAAAATAAATTATATTTATGCCAATAGTAGAAGAAAAAAAAAATCGATTAACTAGACTAGTCTGAATCAAATATTGATATATCAGATGGATTGCTATTTAAATCTGACTTTGAAAATATTACAAGATAATTTTATATGTTAGATAAATAATGTATTTACCCAGCGTTGTCTGGTAGTGTATTTAATTATGTATAATTTGTTTTTTGTAGAAACTTAATTTTTTCTCTAAATTTTATAGTTTTGTTCCAAAGAAAAAGAAATCTGTAATATTCTACTAGATAATTATAACCCCCCCCCCCTCATTTAAAAATATTTTTTCCATTCTAAACAAAAGGAAGTGAATTTTTTTTTTTTCATACAAAAAAAAAAAAAAAAAAAAAATGATAGCTATATGAAAATAAATCTGACCGGACAAATTATTTTCTTTTTAATTAAAAATTAACTTTAATTATATGCCTTTCTTCTTAATAACATGGACCAATGTTTAACAAAATAACATGACTTTTCAGAATGAAATGTTGATTTTGTATAAAGGAATGTATTGAGAATCAGACTGACTTTAGTTTATTGTATGAAAGACTATTATTACTCGTAAAACACACAAAACATTTCTTCTTGTGTTCTAAAGCATTAAATTTTCTACTTTGTATTTGAGAACTGTTCAGAAGGTCAACAAGCATTTATGAACACAACAAAAAGCAGCATTAGTGGAAGACTTCCAGCACTGCTTTCAAGAGTCGAAACAACATCTTTTTGCTCAAGAAAATTATTTTGTAGATAAACCATGTGTAACTAAAAGGAGCAGGCTTGACTTCTGACTGAAAGAATTATTTTGGCAATATTGCTCTGGTTTCAAAGGTTGCTACAACCGAGGGTTGTAATGAGGATAAGCTCCGTCCCCCTAAAACATGCCCCCATGGTGTGCATCTCAAATAGCCTCTAACAACCAAATCCAGCTCCTGGCCTTCTCATATGGTTTAGCTACTAAGCCCAGCAAAACTTTATATTAACTGGAAGAAGGGGCAAAGGTGGTCCACTGGCACTTTAGGCAGGTTGGGTTTGTCAACTTTGGATGGAAGCTCTCCTATAAGATAACTGATTCAAAACCTCTGCTAACTTGCGGAAGTACTCCATCAGGAGAAAGGCTAACGGAGTAAATCCCAACAGAAAATCCAGAGCTGGAGTCCCTAAGGCAGTTTGACTTTATATTGTCATCAGCAACTCCTGCAGCGCAGTTAATGCCACACTGTATTTATTGACTTTGCGTTTCTGTTGGATCCTCTGGCTTTGTGGCGAGAGAGAGGGGGACTATTGCATGGTCAACAGCTATGCTCCCATATTACCCTGCCAAGGCTACACCATCGTCTCCCAAAACGGATGGACAGTCACCAACAACAACTCAGCTCTAAAGACCTTGTAGATAAAATTGTCATGGGTGCAAAAATTGTCTCAAAAACGCCCACATCTTTGCACATCTTGTAGGGTTCAATTATGAATAATAAAAACAAAAACCCAAAAAGCAAAATATCGACACCCAGTTAATTTTATTCACAACGATCACACCAACTACCACAACTTCTCACTAATCATATGCAAATGGGATGCTGCTGGTTTGAATAAAAAAAACTTGTTTTTCAGAGACTGAGTCATCTCAGATTTGGGAGTAGAGAGCTTTGACAACAATATGTCAGATTTAATCCCAGATATTGTTAGCTGAAAATGCAGAATAGTTAACAATCCATTTGAAAAATGCAGAATAGTTAATTGATAATTTAATTAATCTTCTTATTTGTCCCTCAGTCCTCATTTTTTAATGAGTGATTTTTCTGACAAAGGGAGAAGAAAAAGCGGTTTTCCAGGTTGGCAGTATTTTGCGTGAACAGTTGGCAGAGTTGGTGGAAATTTTCTGTTTCTATGTCTATCCTTGTAGCCATGTCACTAGTAAGGGTGCTGGAGGTAAACGTTTTGTCTGGGCTGACGTTATCCGCCTGATAGTCAGGGACCCGAACCTTGGATTAACCACTAAGGAGGCTGTCCTATCAGCAGGTGCAAAGTACTGGGGCTGCTGTATTGCCATTTGGTGAATGGAATCTGGACCATGCAGTAGCTTCTGGTGGGGCCTCTCGATGCCAAACTAGTGGGTAATTGTTACGGCTTTACCTTATCATGTGGTACAAAAAAAAAAAGAAAAATTCTTTGTTTCTTTTTCTCTCTTAGTTTCCTCTCTCTGTCCTGCTCTAAGTAAATCTGACGACCTAGTCCATAAATTCTAAAATTTCATCATGACAAGTTTCAAGAAAAAATACACGATTAAACCCAGTTCTCCAACTTCCAACGTAGACCCCTACTACCATGTCTCCTTCTCCAACATCAGGGGTCTTCGTTCTAACCTTCCAGAGGTTGAAACTAAATTACAGGAGACTAAACCAAACCTTTTATTTTTAAGTGAAACTGGCATTGGACAGGCTATTTCTCTAGAAGAGTTTGCAATTACAGGATACTCCAACTTAACTTCTAAATCTGACCCCCAAGATCGCCATGGGCATGGAATATGTGCCTATATTAAAGATAGCTTTCCATGTGGGAGGGACATCTCCAGGGAAGATCCTAACTTACCCTATATGTGCTTCCGGGTTGCTTTAGCTCACACTACTGCATTTATATTTACTCTCTATCGCCCCCACAACAACGGAGTTACTATCTTTCAAAGCATATGAGAAAATTGACCAAGTCCTATCTGCTTATCCTTCAGCTAATATTCACGTATGTGGAGACTTCAATGTTCACAACGTCGAATGGTTGACCCACTCAAACAAGACCGATGATGAGGGGAGGTTCTGTCATGATTTCTCCATTGCCTATGACCTCACTCAGATTGTTCAGGAACCCACCCGTGTGCCCGACAATGACGGCCAGTATGCGAGCCTACTAGACCTTTTTCTCACAACTTGCCCTGAACTATGTTCAGTTTCTGTTCTGTCGCCTCTTGGATCTTCCGACCACTCTGTTGTATCAATTAAGATAAAAATGAAATGTAATAAGTCCCCAGACGTACCTCTCCATCGTACAGTATATCGATACACTAAGGCTGACTGGGATAGCTTCCGTACATTTATATCTGATCTACCTCTGCATTCCATGCTTAAAAAGGATGTGTCCTCTATAGTATTAGACCTGACTGAATGGTTAATTGTAGGTATTGACCATTTCATACCCTCTAAAAAGTTTCAGCAAAAACCTAACAGGCAGCCATGGTTCTCTCCAGAATGTGCTGCTGCCATTGCACACAGAAATTACTTTTTCCACTGCTTCAAACGTAATAGATGTATGGAAACTAAAGCCGTTTTCAGGACTGCCAGCAACCATTGTAAGAAAGTAATAAGGAACGCAAGAGAGTTGTATGCTCAATCTGTTAAGTCCAAAGTAGCTGAGCAGCGGCTTGGTTCCCACCAGTTTTGGCAAATAGCAAACAGAATCCTGAACAGAAGCGTGCGCTCCATCCCAACTATTATCAATGGACCTGAGGTAATCTCGTCAGCATCAGACAAAGCCAAACTCTTTGTCAAGAACTTTGCGGCTAATTCTACCCTTTGCGACTAAGGCCGCCAACCCCCAATATTTCCGCCTGTATCAGAAAACATGCTATGTGATATACGTATATCTGTACGTGATGTTGCCAAGCTAATCAAAAACCTTGATTCCAGTAAAGCAACTGGCCCTGATGGTATTCCAATTATAGTACTCAAAAAACTTCAACCTGAACTAGCGCCCATACTTACAAAACTGTTTAAACGTTGTCTTAAGGAGAATAGTTTCCTATCTCCCTGGAAAATCTCATCAGTATACCCTGTATTTAAGAATTCAGGTGATCGCTCATCCCCCTCTCAGTACAGGCTAATAAGTCTCCTGTGCGTCATGAGTAAGTTGCTAGAATCTGTGTTAAATAGAGAAGTAATCAACCATCTCAACAAAAATAACCTTCTTAGTGACACTCAATATGGTTTCCATTCTGCTAGATCTACAGCAGATGTGCTTACAGTTATATCGCATAGGATTAGCAAATCTCTCGACGGTGGCAATCTTTCTAGGGCAATTGCTCTTGACATATCTAAAGCCTTTGATAGGGTATGGCATAAAGGTTTTCTTCATAAGATCGCTAGCTATGGTATAGCTGGAAATGTCTTCTCAATTATTAAATCATTTCTTTCTGATAGGTTCATAAGAGTAGTAGTTGAGGGGCAAAAATCAGAAGCTCATAGTATTAATGCCGGTGTCCCTCAGGGGTCCATCCTGGGCCCAACTCCTTTTCTGATCTACATTAATGATCTTCCAAATTACATCCTTACATCATTTGTAGACATTTATGCTGATGACACTACCATTTATGGTAGCACATCTAAGACAGTAAACGACCAAGTTCTCTCCAATTCTCTCTCCTCTGATCTTGAGCACGTAGTACAATGGGGAAAGGAGTGGCTGGTTACTTTTAATGCATCTAAAACCAAGCTTCTCTCTTTACATCATCAACATTCTAATCCACATTTGGCATCAATTGAAATGAATGGCTCTCGTCTTCAGTAGGCCTCAAGTTTTGACAAGCTTCTGGGCTTGACCATTACTCCTGATCTTAAATGGAACACGTACATCAAATCTGTTGCCAAGGCCGCTGGAAAAATGGTGGGATCTTTCTATCGATCCGGTAAATATCTCACTGCTGATGCTATTCTCTATCTATATAAGAGCCAGGTACGTCCAAGGATGGAATACTGTTGCCACATCTGGGCAGGAGCTGCTAGAAAGGACTTGTCCTGCCTTGATAGAGTTCAAAATAGACTTCGTAGCCTCGTAGGAGATGTCCTTTTCTCTTCGCTGCAACCTCTATCTCACAGAAGAGATGTTGTGAGTTTGTCTCTGATGTATAGTTATTTTCATGGAAAGTGTTCGACTGAGCTTCAATCTATGGTCCCCCCTCGCCAAACTTTCACAAGAAACACTCGTCTAGCTGTAAACACTATCAATAATTCCCCCCACTCTTTATCTGTGCCTAAACCTAAACGTAGATTCCATGAACAAAGCTTCTTTCTTAGAACTGCTCGCCTGTGGAATTGTCTTCCGTTTTCCTGCTTTCCGGCTGACTACAATATGGTTGTGTTCATGTCTAAAGTAAATAAGTTCTTGATGAGCCGTTCCATATAAGTTATCAAATTTACCAAATTTTCATTACTAATGATTACTAAAATTTTCATTACTAATGATTACTATATTATCCAATTTCTACTGTACACTCTTTAACCCTTATCCTTGAGTGGCCTCTGGGCCTTGATAATGTGGTGATGCCTATGTAAAAAAAAAAAAAAAAAAAAAAAAAAAAAAAGACCATAATTTTATTTTTGGCCCTCTTGAAATGTTGCTGGAAAACAGGAGCCACGACTGATAAATATTTGTGGAAAATCTCATTCTATAACTCAGAGGTTCTCAGTCCTAAACCAGAAATACATTTTCTTGGAGTCATAAAAAGTCAAAAATAATTATTTAATTAAGGTAAGAATTATCCATTTTTACCAGAGTAGGTTTAAACAGAAATGGATAAAGAAACGCTTAAAAAGAAAAGTACAAAACCGAGTTATTTCCCTTTTTCATTTGTGCCACTGAACTAAAAACTGAATAGAAGCAAACGGCTCTGTTAATTGTGCCCAACAGTTTTCTTTTGTTGTTTTATGAGGGAGTCACCAAGTATCAAGGTCAAAGAGTAACTCAAGGATAATGGTTAATAAGTGTTGGGTGAACTGTAAGAAAACACAATGGTAACCGGTAATGGTGGAACTTGGGCAGAGATTGACTATTTAAGAGGACGGCTCAGCAAGAACTTACATTAGATTTGAAAACGACTATGTTATAGTCAGTTAGAAAGCAGCCCTGTGGTACTATGCTCTATGGACGGACAGTTCTAGAAAAGAAACTTTGCTTGTGGAATTTTCATTTAGTTTTAGGCACAGAGAGTGAGGAAAATGATTAACAGTTGTTGCTAGACGAGTATTTGTTACACACATTTTGTTAGGCGGAGGGACAATAGTGAGATAACGTCTCTTGGCCTTCGGAACAAGATCAAAATGTAGTATCTGTTTTTTCAGATGCTGCACTTCAATTTCTTGTTCTCTGTCAGTGGAGGAGAAATCCTTCACGACCGAGACAATTTTAATTTTTGTTCCTTTTCTCCACATTAAAAAACGCCCCTGGTGTCTAACTCTGTCCTGTGGGGAGGCATTGTAAATAGGGACAACGTCTCTTCTGTGAAGAAGAGAAAGCGGGGAAGTCAAAAGGTTCTCGCCCACCGGTACAGGTTCTCATTAAAACACAAAACTGACTCTCCTCTTTGTCTAACCTCCCCCCTCTCCCCGGCCTTTTTTGAAGTTGTTTTCTATTAAAAAAAAAATAATTTTTTTTTTTTTTTTTTTTTACCTTATAACATTTCCTTATTCTTTTTTTAAAGTTGTTGACTTAAAACTAAGACTTTGGTCTTCAGGTTTTCAATGAGTTTACAAAAAAAAAAACAAAAAAAAAAACAAAAAAAAAAAAACAAACAAACAAAAAAAAATATCTTCTGAAATCGAAATGACGCTGTCATTAGAAAAAGACTACAATTTTATGACGGTGCATTTTTGTTTTAATTTTTATAGATAATTATCCTCATTTTCTAGACAAACTTGGCCAACTTCTATATTATTTTCTCAAGTGGATTCTCACAAGTTTTAATTAAATGTAGAAAAATTTCTCATTAAATAATGGTCGTGACCTTCTACACCCACGAAATATACAATGACATAACAGGCAACCTGTTAGCAAGAGATATTGATACTGTAATAAATGATCACAATTATAATCTAGAAAAAAAAAAAAATTTTTTTTAAATCAGTTTCTAAATTTTTGAGATGATGATTGGTTATTCATATTTGGATTCTTTGGTCTACTGTTCTCATCTTCAGTGCTTTTTTTTTAATAGTTCGATTGATTTCCGACCTTATTCGGGCGTATCTTGTCATACTCGGGAATCTTTCTGCTGAACACTAGAATTGGCACGGAATTTTGAATGAAACTCTTTATTTAATCCATGGAGGTAGCATGCTCTTGTTCTGTCAGTCCTAAGTAATTTGTAATTGTGTTTTGAGTGTCGCCTGCACTATTGTCTGCAAGGACCCATGGCCATTGCTTATTGGATAAATCACTTGGTAAAATTTTGTTATAAGTTAGTCTTCTTGAAACTGAAGGTTCAATTCTCAATGTGGGCTACTAAAATATAACTGCAAATTACTTAGGACTTCTACCTAGTCATGGCTGATGAAATGAGAATATGCTACTTCTGTGGATTAAATAAAGAGTTCTGTTTGAAATTCCATGCAAATTCCCAAGTTCATCAGAAAGATTCCCCAAAGTTTGGTAATATACACCTGAAGAAGGTTGAAGGTTACATCGATCAAAACAATTGTCTGAAAAGTCCAAATAATGCGAAAAACAATTCAGTTTTAAAGATGCCCATTAATTTTAGTAAATGCTCCTCGTCTGAACAGTTTTAGGTTCAGACTAAATTAAGCTTGAATTATGCATAAATACCAGGATTATCAGGTACTAAATATTACGGTCAAATCAGTTGAAAAATCTGGGTCTAATTGGATTATAGAAGTTAAACAATGTTATACGTCATGTTAGATATTGGCAGGCAACCTCAGTAAGAAAAAAAAAAACATTCAATAGGTTGCACACATGCAAATGGATTCAATGTGAAGAATTTGGGACTTTCCACCCTTGTCTAACAGAATTCATAATTTTGACCCAGGCATATGTGAGCAGATATCGGTCAAACGGTTGAAACAATAGACAAAGGAAATACAAAACATTTCAATAGAAAAATGTTTTTATAAATAAAATCGTCACAGAAAAAAGCAGTCAGTCGGTCAGAGAGAGAGATGGAGAGAGAGAGATGGAGAGAGAGAGAGATGGAGAGAGAAAGATGGAGAGAGAGAGATAGAGAGAGAGAGATAGAGAGAGAGAGAGGCTGTGTCACCATTTCTTCACCGCTTGCCATCCAACAACCACGTACGCGGAAACATAAAAACAGTAATAATTTATCAAAAAGCTGATTTGTCAGTGTGAAATAAAAGCAATATATTTTGTAGATCAACTGTGTTGTGATTTTTACTTGATTGTTAGTGTGCGTATATATTTTGTACCAGCGACAAAAGTAGATGTTAACATTGTATTAGGCTAAACAAACGCATTTCGAACAACCAACCGGCCACAGCGAATACCTTACACCCTATTCCTCTATAAAAAAAAAACAAAAAAACAAAAAAAAAAGAGTAAAAATTAGTATTTGTTAAATAGAAGTTAGTCACATCCTTTGAAAGCATTATTTCTTAAGATTAAAATGTAAACTCGAAAACCGATTAAGTTTGTTGGTTGTTTTATTGCATATCAACCCTTTTCGGGTTATTTAATGCTGAATCCAAAGATTTTGAAGAAAATTTTTTTTAATAGAATATATTTGTTGTTTTCGAGTCTGTTTCTATTTAACCCATAGTTGGTACAGGTACTACCACCCCGGGTCAGAGTGGACCTGGGAGCGATGGTAATTAAAGGGTGGCTCTACACTCCCCAAAGCCTGCAAGCTGGGGTCTCACCACTGGATATAGTTTCCAGAACCAATGCTGTAAGAGTTTTTCTTTTTATTAAATGAAAAAAAAAATTATTTTTATTCGGAGACTTTCAGTGGAATCCACCATAATCGTAGAAGACTCTTTAATACGTGTTTTTTGTTTTTTCTCGTTTAGTTTCCTTTTGTCATATGGTGATGTTAAGTCCACAAGTGATGTCCCCTAGAAGAGAAAATTGAATGTTCGATCGTGTTGACGGTTGTATCAGAGTCAAATCTGATGGATGAGAGTCACGTGGTTTTCAGTTTTACCTGCTAACCATGTGACGCACATCAACTTTGATACAACCGTCAACAAGATCAGATATTCAATTTTCTCTTACTTGTGGATTTAACATCACCCTCAAAATGAGAAAAAATTATTTTCATTTTTAATTTAATAAAACAAATTTTTTTCTTTTTTTACAGCATTACTAGGTTTTCAAAAGTTTTCATTTTAACTTAAGTATTTTCTTTTTTTATTGTAAAAATATATTTGGAGTTTTGGTCCTCCCACAAAAAGAGTGTGAACCTGTAAATTCACCCTTGTCTTGTCTGTCCACACTTTTCTCAATAACTACGCCTTGGCATTTTTTTTTAATTTTGCACTAAGATTAAATATGATACGAGTAAAAAAGTAACAAAACGGACTTTCCAGGAAAACTCCGGTTGCCCCCCCCCCCAGGGGTGCCTTTCGGGTTAAAATGGCTAAAATTGAGACTTTTGTGCTTATTAAAAAAATTGATGCCTTGGATTTTTATAAAACTTTCTGAAAAGTTGTAACTAACTGATTTCTATATAATTTTGTTTGTCTATACTTCGCAGCAACTTTGGGCTAATAAAAACACTCCATTTTTGGGACTATTTTACCATATTTGTTCAAAATTTTCTATGTATGCCTATTTAGCAGTTTTGCATGGTGTTGAACTCAAATGTTAAGGCTTTGGGGACTTTGGGGGTTAAATGGAGGGTGGCAAATGGTCATTTCTTTTTTACATGGTGCAGAACTCAAATTTACATATGTTAAGGCCTAAAACTGCAGCAAGGACGTTTGGGGCTAAATGGGGAAGGGACAAATGCTGAACTTAGTCATTTTTATTTTTATGCCTCGTTCACTACACTCACGGGAAACCATGCATGCTTCACTTGTTTAATAGAGTGTTTTAGAAAATTATTTTATTTATTTATTTATTTTTTTTTCAAAATAACAAATTAATATTTGACTTCAGTTTTTAAACTTGAATTAAAGCCAAATTCTCCAGTCACCAGTTTGAAACTTTTGGAATTATTTTCGAATTTCGTAGCATCACAATATTACGAATTATAATAATAATAAAAACATTCTAATAAGTTACAACTAAAGGTAGCCAATAGCCACCCAAAGATAAATGTTAATGGATTGAATAGATTGTCAGTTAAATGATGAATATTACGAGAGGATTGAAAATGTTGAATGGGATGAAGTTTGATTACGTATAGGGATAGCTTATGACCATTATTTTTTGACATGAGATTATGTTATAGAAAACACACATGGACAAGAAAGAGAAAAAAACACACATGGACAAGAAAGAGAAAAAAAACACACATGGAGAAGAAAGAGAAAAAAAACACACATGGACAAGAAAGAGAAAAAAACACACATGGACGAGAAAGAGAAAAAAACACACATGGACGAGAAAAAAACACACATGGACAAGAAAGAGAAAAAAAAACACACATGGACAAGAAAGAGAAAAAAACACACACATGGACAAGAACGAGAAAAAAAACACACACATGGACAAGAAAGAAAAAAAATGGACAAGAAAGAAAAAAAATGGACAAGAAAGAAAAAAAATGGACAAGAAAGAAAAAAAATGGACAAGAAAGAAAAAAAATGGACAAGAAAGAAAAAAAATGGACAAGAAAGAGAAAAAAACACACATGGACAAGAAAGAGAAAAAAAACACACATGGACAAGAAAGAGAAAAAAAACACACATGGACAAGAAAGAGAAAAAAAACACACATGGACAAGAAAGAGAAAAAGAAAACACACATGGACAAGAAAGAGAAAAAGAAAACACACATGGACAAGAAAGAGAAAAAGAAAACACACATGGACAAGAAAGAGAAAAAGAAAACACACATGGACAAGAAAGAGAAAAAGAAAACACACATGGACAAGAAAGAGAAAAAGAAAACACACATGGACAAGAAAGAGAAAAAGAAAACACACATGGACAAGAAAGAGAAAAAAAAACACACATGGACAAGAAAGAGAAAAAAAAACACACATGGACAAGAAAGAGAAAAAAAAACACACATGGACAAGAAAGAGAAAAAAAAACACACATGGACAAGAAAGAGAAAAAAAAACACACATGGACAAGAAAGAGAAAAAAAAACACACATGGACAAGAAAGAGAAAAAAACACACATGGACAAGAAAGAGAAAAAAAACACACATGGACAAGAAAGAGAAAAAAAAACACACATGGACAAGAAAGAGAAAAAAAACACACATGGACAAGAAAGAGAAAAAACACACACATGGACAAGAAAGAGAAAAAACACACACATGGACAAGAAAGAGAAAAAACACACACATGGACAAGAAAGAGAAAAAAAAACACACATGGACAAGAAAGAGAAAAAAAAAACACACATGGACAAGAAAGAGAAAAAAAAACACACATGGACAAGAAAGAGAAAAAAAAACACACATGGACAAGAAAGAGAAAAAAAAACACACATGGACAAGAAAGAGAAAAAAAAACACACATGGACAAGAAAGAGAAAAAACACACACACATGCACAAGAAAGAGAAAAAAAACACACACATGCACAAGAAAGAGAAAAAAAACACACACATGCCCAAGAGAAAAAAAACACACACATGCACAAGAGAAAAAAAACACACATGCACAAGAGAAAAAACACACACATGCACAAGAGAAAAAACACACACACATGGACAAGAAAGAGAAAAAAAACACACACATGGACAAGAACGAGAAAAAAAACACACACATGGACAAGAAAGAAAAAAAATGGACAAGAAAGAAAAAAAATGGACAAGAAAGAAAAAAAATGGACAAGAAAGGAAAAAATGGACAAGAAAGAAAAAAAATGGACAAGAAAGAAAAAAATGGACAAGAAAGAAAAAAAATGGACAAGAAAGAAAAAAATGGACAAGAAAGAAAAAAATGGACAAGAAAGAAAAAAATGGACAAGAAAGAAAAAAATGGACAAGAAAGAAAAAAATGGACAAGAAAGAAAAAAATGGACAAGAAAGAAAAAAATGGACAAGAAAGAAAAAAAAAACATGGACAAGAAAGAAAAAAAAACATGGACAAGAAAAAAAAAAATGGACAAGAAAAAAAAAATGGACAAGAAAGAAAAAAAATGGACAAGAAAGAAAAAAAATGGGCAAGAAAAAAATGGACAAGAAAGAAAAAAATAGACAAGAAAGAAAAAAATAGACAAGAAAGAAAACAAATGGACAAGAAAGAAAACAAATGGACAAGAAAGAAAAAAAAATGGACAAGAAAGAAAAAAAAATGGACAAAAAGGGAGAAAAAGAAACATTCATTTTGTTTGCTTAACATTTTAGTAATTAAAAAATACAAAATATACACCTAAGAAATAATTTAACAACTTTAGTATACAATGTCGATTTTAAAAGAAAGAGGAGGAAAAAAAAAATGCTCGGACATATTGCAGTATAGACAAAGCGAGCGAGAGAGAGAAGGAAAAAAGGTTATCAAAGTCAAAATAAGTTACTCTTCTACCTATCTTGATAAGTTTTTGTTTTAAGTTATTTTAAAGCGTTCATTTACTTCGAAACACAAATAGTGTCTCGTGCTAAAGTTAGAACGCGATAAATGATTGAGACAGTCATCTGAAGATTCTCGATAATCGTTCAAAAAGCAAATTAATGGTAGAAACCCACCGAATAAATGTCATATTTATTAAGTAGGTTTGTTCCTTCACCCTATTACTAACCCTAAGTACGATTTGTTTTATTAAAGTATTTGTTTTGAAGGTAATAGTAAAAACGAGCTGAACAGAACCTACTCGGCGTTACCCAAGAGTTTTTTAAATTTTATTTTTGGCCTCATATTTTAACCATCAAAGTTAAATTTTAACCAAGTTAATTTGATTATTACGAACAGGTTAGCTCCCACTTTTTTATAAGACGTGCTAAAAAATAAAATAAACTCATCTTAAAGCAAAACGTATCACCGAATTAGCTGCCTCTTTGTATTAGACATGCTAAAAAACTAAGCTGTCTAGTTTTATAAAGAGGCTCTACAAAAACTAAACTACCTCTTTTTTTTTTATATATATATGAAGAAAAAAAAAGGTCGTGCTAAAATACTTAGCAACTTCTTTATAAGACGTACTAAAAAGAAAGAAAAAGCTGACTTCTTTCTGTCAAAAAAAAAAAAAAAATGACCTGCTAAAAAACTAAGCTACGTCTTATTTTAAAAAGATGTGCAAAAAAAAAAAAAAGAAAAAAAAAACTATTTATTTAAAAAAAAAAAAAAGACATGCTAAGACCTAAGCTACCCCTTATTTTAAAAAGACGTGCAATAAATAAAACTAAGCTATCTCTTTACTTTTGAAAAAGAAAGTAAATCAATTTATAATTACTTCTGACAAATCGAAGATCACTTACTTGGTAAAAATGTACACAGCTGTCGCCTTATTCCTCCAGTTTCCAAAAGAGACGGGAAAGCTAACAGAGACGAAAACAAAATAGGAAGGAAAGGCGCACTAAAAGTCTGTCATAATGAATGACAGACCAGCGGCTTCACACGAGTTTTTTTTTTCTGTTTACAAAGACGTCTTTCATCTTCAGACGTAGGTAGTACTGCTGTTGCTATCACACAGACTAAGCTGTGATAATATTATTGCGTAAAGGACAGCATTTAAGACGTACAATTCGGTTAACGGGGATCATTTGATTTTTCTGAATAGACCCCCCCCCCCCAAAAAAAAAGGTGGTGGTGAAAAATAAATATATAACAAATAAATGTTACCAAAGGCAAGCTAAGTTATTCTTCTACCCATCTAGATAAGTTTTTTTTTTTTTTAATGAAAACATACATAGCTTATTTTAAAGTAAAACAAAAAGATGAAAGGAACACTATATGAGCCATGGGAACAGAAATTTCTAGAAATCTTATACCCCCCCCCAAGCTTCTGCTGATACCACACGCACAGGGATAAAAAAAAACTTTTCTGATTTAGCAATATTATCATCGAATTAACAAGAGAGACGTATGGCTTTCCCATACTGTTAAATCATTCTTTCATATTCCACCCGGGCAATACTGGAACATGGATCCTGCTAGTAATATGAGAGAGGGTGTGTTTCACTGTATTAGAGCTCTTCAGTGCGGTTACATCAGCAACTGCCTCAAACTGGAATCGAAACTCAACCGCCTAGATAGTCAGTGCTTCTAACTGTTACGCTATGTTGACTGGTGTTAAGTAGGTAGGTGAAATTACAGTGATCAACATTGTCCAAATGCTGTAAGCTCCATTTGTTTACGCAAACAGCATTAAATTAACACTAATAACAGGGTTTTTTTTTTTTTTTCACTCACTAATATGCTCAATTCAAGAAAAATAGCAGTTGCTGGTCTAATCGCACCGAAGAGCTGTAATGCAGCAAAATAGTCTGAATTACTAAAGATGCTCCTATTCTTGGCTTAAATGTACTGGTGAGTGCAAAAAAACAAACCACCACTAGCATATATATCATCAATCATGGCGAAGTATATTTTCTCTCCTCTACAATTGAAAATGATCTTGAACCTTTTTAATTTTTAAATTTTCTTGCCTGATGAGATCAAGTAGGATTGAAACGGTCTGCACATCGTAGAAAGATACGACTGGATTTACATAAAGAAAAATAAAAACTATAATTTGCTCTCTTTGATTGAGCACTATCAACGACTCTTGCTGAAATTCAATTATTCTTAATTTTTGGATATCTTTCAACCTGGAATATATAATTAGTTTTTTTGTTGTTTTTTTTGTGGGGGAGGGGGAATCCAGCAGAGTGCTCAATTTTAAGGAAAATCCAAAAATAAGAGCATATTATTTATATTTTGTTTACAGAAAGTTTTAGATAAGTCATTGGTACCGTCGGCTTCAAACCCAATAATTAGGGACCGTTTTAGATACTCATATCAAGCTCTCTTCAACCAATACTCATCTGATGGTGCTAGAAATAGAGGCTGATCCATCCCCTACGTTTTGAAAACAAACTGATGGGTTATTTATTTAATCATTTCTTTTTAACACCAAAAATAAGAAATTATATATATATATATATATATATATATATATATATATATATATTTGATTTGGTTTGTTTCATGGTACAATAATTCTAAAGTTATCAAATACTGTATCCATTAAAAATGGTTCATTATACATATTTGTACACAAGTCATAAAAGAAAAAAAAATACAAAAATGTTTAATCAGACACTATTCTATGGATTGGGTATTTCTTATTTTTGGTGTTAAAAAGAAATGATTAAATGAATAATAAACCAAGTATCTCTATCATTTGTTTTTTTTTTTTGTAGAGAAATGATCAATTAAATCCGAAGGTAACATCTTTCAAAATTGCTAAATTTTAGATATTATTTTTACAAGATTACTGCTGATTAAAACAAAGGGGTTTGTTGTGTATTTTGAAGTTTTAGCTGGACATAAAAACATACAGACAATTGCCCAATATATAATAGATTGGTTATATCTAATCAACATTATATTGAAATTATGTTAGTTTTTATTTGTTTGCACATATTTTAAAAAATTTATACAGAAAACGAAATTAAATTTTAGTTTCAAGGTAGACAACTCTTGATATTCTTCAATTAAAAATATGAGTTATTCCTCTTGTTGGTTGAAAAAAAGGAATCAAAGATGGCTGGTTGTTTTATTGCATATCAACATTTTTTAAGGCCAAATTCTGTCATTTTGGCAAATGTTTTTATGCTTCAAGTTCTTTATCTCTTTAAATATTTATTCATAATTTGGTTGCTTTGTGGAGGAAAATTGTTGTTTTTGTTTTTTTTACTTTGCAGAACATGATTGAGTTTTGCAAAACAAAAGGAAAAACATAACGTATTGAAGTCAGGAAATCAATATCTTAAGACAGCCTGATCTCATAGTACCAACTGGTTCAAAATTAGTTTAAAATGTTACATATTTATAACGGTAGTTTGACTATGGATATAGGACATATTTTGTCTTTGAAATGAAGAGGTGGGGGATGGGGTGTAAAGTAATTAAGTGATCCATAAAAATGTTATATTTTTAGTTGAATTTAAGCAAAGGGGGCAAAAACGAGGTGACAGCCTTTTGTGAAAATTCAGACATCCCTAACTTTTTGTGAAATTTTGATAGATATCAGGCATCAATTAATAAATATCACTCAAATTTTAATTTTCATTGGAGTATTTTAAAGAGTTTTGGGGAGCATGATATAGAAATCAATCTCTCAATTGAAAATATAAATATTTCAGATTTGAATTAAATTGATATTAGACATCAAATTAAGCAAGATTCCTTGAATTTAAATTTCTTCATAAAGTTTAGTAATTATGTAATGGATTTTGATCAAAATTGAATAATGATCTTAAATATAAGGTCTTATAGTATATATCTAGGTTTTAATTTTTGTAAGAAGACATGCAAATTGGTAAATCTATTCTTATTTGATTATTCGGACTACTGTTCTCATCTTGAGTGTTATTTTCACAACGTTGCAGTTAATATAACCTCCGAACTTCTTCAGGTGCATCATGTCAAATTCTAGAATGTTTCTGTCGGACTCTGAAATCTGCATTAGATCATTAAACCCACGGGGATAGCATGCTCTCCTTCTCTCAGCCATGGCTGAGTCAAAGTCCTAAGTAATTCGCAATTCTATCTTGAGTATTATTCACACTTCAACATCCAGAAGAGTGTAACTTATAACTGAATTTTACCAACTACTTCATCCACTACATCATAGGTCCCTGTCGACACCTCTAGTATGAATTTTAGAAGCCGTATATATGCTGGGTGACAATCAACTACTATGCAGACCTAGCATAGAATTTAACATAATATGGGAACCATTAATTATAAATAATATAGGTTTATGCGAAAATAGGCTTATTTAATATATTTCACCTTTTATTTATACCAATTTAATTTATGAAGTTCAATGTAATTACAGAGCATATATAAATAAATGACATATGTCTATATTCCAAATTTCAAGATGTTGACCATCTTACCATTTAGATTTTTAAAGTAGGTTGAAATGCACAATTCTTGACAGCACCTATTTCGTAGCACAGAATCATCATGTAATTATTATGTAAATTTAAAAAAAATTATTTCACTCTTAACTCATCAGAAAAAAAAAAGAATTCATCAATTTTAAAAGAAAATAAAGGAATATGGACATGATTACAAAATCAAAAATTGGGAGAGAAATTGCAATTATTTTTCAATTTGTTATGCTATGTTTGAATTTTGAAATAAACGGTAAATGATCAACATCTTGAAATTTTGAATATAAGCATTTGGCATTGTCTGGTCGTAAAATACATTTAAATATATTTTTTATTAATCCAGATTTTGTATTTATTACTATAATATATTAGACCCAATATATAGTAATTAAAAAAAAAAAAAAAATACTTGTTCACCACCACTGAGAATTGAAACCGAAACATTTAGCTTACGATTTACTTTTTCCTTTGACGTTAATGCCTGAGCTATGAAGACATATTTGCTGCAGGGCTAAAAATTAAAAATGAACCAATAGCTATTACATTACGCATGCATATTCGTAATGCTGTCTTCGACCTTCACCTGGCAAATTCCATTTTTTAATTTTCACTTTTGCACCGATTTTCTCCGGCTAAAAGCCAAATACAAAGTTTTGCATGGGTTCGAATACCCTATATATTAAGTTTCATATCTGTAAACCAAAAACTGACAGGAGTTTGATAAGGAAAATTTTTTAAACAAATATATACATATACATAATCTCTTAATTATATAATATATATATATATATATATATATATATATATAAAGAGGTTTGTTTACTATAAACTTTTAATCCAAATATTACGCAATTATAAATCATGTAGAGTATCTGCATGAATATAATTACACATAATAGTTAACTAAAGATGATCATCATAAAAGAAAACCGAAAAAACTAATATGGAATTAATTAAAATGAATTTTTAAAAGAATATGCAAATCTGTTAGATCTTTTGCAGATAAATGCAATTCCGCGACCCATATATATATATTTTTAAATAAATAGAAAAAGAGGGTTTTAATATGAATATCAATACACAAAAAAAAAAAAAAAAAAAAAAAAAAAAAAAAATTCTAGGAGTATATACAACAGCGTCCAAAACTAAGGGACAAAATTTTGATACCTAATATTTGCTAGAAATAACATCTGTGAAAAGCTGAAATTTTGACAACTGGTAGTCGTTATCATCCATAATAACATACTAAAATTTATATCATTTGCAAAGGATAGAAAAAGAATTATAACATTTATTTATTTATTTTCAAAATAGGAACGTCCAAAAGTAAGAGAAAAAATGAGAAAAACAATGTAAACAGTATGCTATATTCAAATTTTTTGATTTCCTCTAAAGAATAAGTCTTACTTAGTCATTTGTAAACGTTGCATCTGCCGGCACCGTGACGAGACGCCAAAAACTTGATTACTCTGAGTCAGCTATTGTAAAACTACACAAGCACACCATTAGAGAGATTTCCGAGAAAGTGAAACGTTCCAAGAATGTTGTGGGCAGGGTTATTAAATCCTACAATGATACTGGCAAAATAGTTAGTGCTTTTAAAACCGACAGATCCCACAAAACTTCGGCAAGAGAAGATTGAATAATGCAGCTATGTCATTAAAGGACGGTTTTAAGTTTTGCACAGAAATTAAAAGGGTTATGGATAGTACCTCATGTGTTAATGTGTCAAGACATACTGTTTCTAGACGACTGCAAAAAATAGGGTTGTTTAATCGAACCCCAAGGAAGAAACCACTTGTTAGTTCGAAGAATAAGAAGAAGAGATTAGAGTTTGCAAACAGATATGTAATTTGCACATATGAAAATTGGGCAAGAGTATTTTTCAGTGATGAAAGCAAGTTTAATTTATTTGGAAATGATGGAAAAAAAAAACAATGTAAAGAGACGTATTGGTGAAAGATTAAGTGCAAAGTGTACTAAGAAAACTGTCAAGTTTGGAGGCGGAAGCGTCATGGTATTTGGAATGTTTTCTAGCCAAAGTACAACGCCTCTTGTCCAGTTACAAACTCGTGTAAACGCGCAGATCTATAAAAACATTGGTCAAGATCATGTGCCAATCATACAGAATTCAGGTTTCGATAGGGCTACCTTTATGCAAGATAATACTCCATGTCACAAGGCAAAGGTGATAAGGAGTTACCTTAGCGAGCAAGATTTTGAAATGATGGATTGGCCACCACAAAGTCCTGACTTAAATCCAATAGAAAATCTTTGGAAGACCTTAGGAGTGAAAGTTATGGAAAGAAATCCCACTAACATGGAGGATTTGTGGGTGAAACTTCAAGAAGAATGTCTAAAATTAGTATCGAGGATTGTCAAGAACTGATTCGTTCTTGTAGTCGAAGATATGCAGCTGTCATTGAGAGCAAGGGCTCATTTGATTGTACATGTATTTTTATTGTTTTTTGGCTGTTTACATTGTTTTTCTTAATTTTATCCCTTACTTTTGGATGTTCCTATTTTGAAAATAATCGTTATAATTCTTTTTCTATCCTTTGCAAATGATTCAAATTTTAGTATGTTATTATGGATGATAACGACTACCAGTTGTCAAAATTTCAGCTTTTCACAGTTGTTATTTCTAACAAATATTAGGCTTAAACTGTTGTCCCTTAGTTTTGGACGCTACTGTATATGTATATATATATATATATATATATATATATATATATATATATTTATTTATTTATATATTATACACATATACACTATTACTACCTACTTATTACAATATATATTTATATACATTTTCTTTTCTTTATAATTAACCAACGGGGATGCCCAGCGTTATCTGGGTGTGTGTAGTAAGGAATCCCGGGGGTAGGAGGTGTAAAAAAAGTGGTAGTAACTGGGGGGGGGGATCAAAACAACAGTAGGCAGTTTGGGTGGAGAGATATGTTTAAAAAAAAAAAAAAAAAATGGTAGTAGGCAGGCCGGCTTGAACCCGTAATGCAAAGGAGAAAAAAGGTTTTCAAAAAACGTGACATCTTAGCCGATGTCTCCATCGCATGACCGGAAGTTCCGAATGTTGAAATTAAGGATAGTCAATCCAAAAGACGATGACTTGCAAAAATAGCGACACAAAAACCGATCTCTCCTTGTAGAAAACTGCCCAGTTAAGAGTGAAGGAATTTTGTTGTCTGAAAGATCGAGCTTGAAAACGATACCGGTCTGGTCAAGATCTGTCGTGTGTGTCGAAAGTTTTTGGCAGACATACAAACATACATTCACACAAACCGACAATGATTGAGATTTATATTATAGACTAGTGGGGGGTACTCGGTGTTACCCGGGTGTTTAAAGGTGTGTGTGTTAAAAAAAAAATAAATAAACGTTGGCCGGTTGTTTGGAGATGTAAAAGAAAAAAAAGTTTTAGTAGGAAGGTAGGATTGAACCCCGAAGCCTTGACGCAAAGGTGGAAACGAAAGGGGGAAAAAGCCACGAGGAGAGAGGAATTGATAAGCGTGTTAAGTTAAGGTTTATAAAGTGAAATATACAGGTGCGAGGAAGTTAAGTGGCGTGATGTTTGACCTAGTTTTGCGCTGCAAGCCAGTTACTGTTTCCCCCACTCCATCATTCACTTTTTGAAGATGCGGCGATGGAAAAATAGCTGGTAAAAGTTGGGCAAATTAAATACACACGCGACCCCCATTCTTAAGTCGTAGATATTATGATTTAGACGTGATATAAAGTTTTAAGAAGGAGCGAGCCGAGCGAGAAGGCCGACGAAAAAAGTCTTTTGCAGACATACAGAAAAAGTAGATGGTTTCCATACTGTGTTAAATTCTATACTAGGTCTGCTTTATATGTATTTATATACAAATAACTACACATTGATTGTTGTTATAGAGTGGGGGAATTATTTTAATTTACCATTTTATTTAAGTGAATGCAGAAAGGAATTAAAGATACTGCAGAAAAAGAATGGATTACTGATATAAGGAACAATGGATCCTTTGGCATTGTCTTTTATTAATAGGAATTCGACGATGTTGAAAGCAAAATAGTCATTCTGTAACAATGCATGATGCTGCGAGTAATGTTAAAAGATGATGATGATTCAGCTGAATGGAATGTAAAAGATGCTGACAATACACTCCCTACCCTCTCACACATGCACAAAATAGCAACTACGTATTTCATGAGCTTAATTATAACAAAATGTTTAATTTCCAAAGTCGGTGGGATTAATAGAAACACATGTTGGAATAAATCTTTTTTGGAAAATCAGATAATTTATTTAACACACACAAAGAAATTGGAATCTTTGGCAAATATCAATTATACCAGTTATTATAGGTGACATAAGGCTTATGAAGAAGAACCTGAAGTCCTACCTAACTAATATTCCTGGTGAACCAAATGCAAAAGAGATCCAGATAATTGCACTTAAGGGATCAGCAAGGATACTAAAAAGAGCTCTCGGTTGGTTTCAATAAAAACCAGGGGAATGTTGGCAGCTGGTTTAGCTACTCCATACCCAACATTACAATCTTCAAAGAAAGAAAATAAAAAACAAAAAGACAAAAAAAAACCTTATCTCGACAAATGGTCTCGACATAGCCAAATTGGCTAAGTGTATTCAGTCATTTTGCTCTGAAGAGACCATGAGGTCACTACCTTAATTCTTAATTTGTTCTGGTGATGGTAGAGACACTCAAGTGCTACAATGCTTACATGCATGCCACTTAGTTGCCCGATTATCAGAGTAATTCCGGCCACACTGAAGACACCTAAAAGTCTTCCCATCCGTGTCAGTCCCTGGTCCGCATGAAAGGGGCACCCCAAAGCCGATAAACTGCAAGAAGGTTGCACTCTCATCCCCGTATATTTCAGTTACTGTTGGATGTTTAGGCACCTGTTGTGTCCCTCTTAATACGTCAATGAAGGGTATACATACATATCCCAAGTGTAATTTTCTTTATAGCTGTTGGATAAATGACACCATGAATCGTAACGCGTTTATGTAATAGTACTCAATATAACAAGTAGAGCCTTATATTAGTTAGTATAGATTTTTACCCCTGCACAGGTGCTTATGTTTTGACCAACAGCTACCAAACTTGGTCGAAATATCAATCACGGTCTAACTAAGGACCGATATCATTTTGAAGGGTCAAGGTAATGGAAAAGGTGAAAGTCACATTTTTGGTTTTGTTCATTGTAGAGACTTGCTACTTAAGCTGTAGTGTAACCTACGAAGAAACCACGGCTGAACGTGCAGCACATTGTTGGTTTTAGAAATTTTATGGTGGTAATGATAAGCTTAAAGATGATGAAGATTATCATCGGCAATCGGATGATGACAATGATCAATTATAAGCCATGAAAGCAATCCATGCACAACTGTTCAATGACTTGCTTTTGAATTAGATGTAATGTATACAATGATTTCTAAACCGGGTTGTGACTTGCAATGAAAAGTGGGTTCTTTACCGGTGACATTCAGCTCAGTGGTTAGACGCCGACAAAGCTTCACATCGCTTCCTGAAGCCAGAGTTGCACTAAACGAAGGTCATGCTGACCGCTTGGTGGTCTGTGACTGGTCTCATCCATTAAAGTTTTTATTAATGCAAGCAAAACCATTACGGAAGAGAAGTATTGTCAACAAATGGATAAAATATATCAGAAACTTCGACAACAATACCCAGCATTAGTTAACAGAAAAGACCCAATTCTTCTCCGCAACAATGCCTAACCACACGTTGCTAAAGTGACCCTGCAAAGGTTAAACGAATTCGGCTACGAAACTGTCTCATCCACTATACTCTCCAGACCTCTCACTTACCACTTTTTCAAGCCTCTCAACAACTTTCTGCCTGAGAAATGCTTCAAAAACCTCAGCGATATCAAAAACGCCTTCAGCGACTTCATCGCCACCAGAATGCAAAATTTTTACGTTACTGGCATAAATAGGCTTTTTTTTTTGTGTTGGCGAAAGGGTGTTGATTCTGATGGTGCTTATTTTGATCAATAAATTTTTGTTTGAACCGAGATATGTTCATCTGAATTTAAAAATTAAAAACTGCAAGAACTTCCTTGTCAACCTGATAGTTTCACTGATTAGTAGATGTCTTGGCAAAGGCTAATGGAGTAAACCCTGACAAAAATCTAGTTTAGAGACCTGATAGGCAGATGGTGAATCACTGCAATACCTTTCCGGCAATTCCTGCAGATGCACTAACTCCAACCGTATTGGCTTACCTTTCCATTGGGCTCTGCTTTGCTGAGATGGGGGGACCCTGGTAACTAGCAAACCTAGGTCTCCATATCACCTGCCCAGGCCTGCAAAAGTCAACTCCAGTTTTGACAGTATAGACACTGCAGTACATCAGATGTAAAAGGTCATTGTCTCAGGAGACAGAAGCTTGCCATCATCATCTTACTTTAATGTTTTTTTTTGTTTTTGTTGTTTTTACTCTTCACCCAAAACAAGACATACGCTTACTTGGACGCAAGAGGGAATTGAGCTGCAAGATGCCTGTTCACATTACATTTAAACTTTTTCAGGTTAGTACAGTCAGGGAAGGAGGAAACATGGAGAATTATAAAGTCTAACAGTCTGAGGGAAAAAGCTATTAGAGTAGAAGGGTTTCCAGCATCTACAGACCTCAACAGTGAAGGGGTGAGATTTTGCTTCTTGTTGGGTTAATATGAAATATATGCTATAATATACCTTAGTTCTGGGATTTAATTACGCTTGAAAAAAAAATTATAATCATAATTATAGTCATCCATTTTTATCTTAAATATCAATGTATTTTTATAACATATTCACCATATTAATGCAATTGTTATCTAATATTTTTTTTTATGTCTCCATGATTATTTTGAGAAAGAGTTACTCTTCTTCGCAATCAAATTTGCATATATGTCTGTACACACCACACGCACACATAAATTAGATAGCAAAATGTCGTTTACTTCTATATAAGAATAGCAAAGAATAATACCTTTATATAATAGTAGTAGTACCTCTATATTATAATAATAATAATACCTTTATATAATAATAATACCTCTATATAATAACAACAACACCACCACCACCACCTCTGAATAATAATAATAATAATAATAATAATAATAATAATAATAATTATACTTCAAGAAAAAATGAACTGGTTTAATCATGCCATCCAAAGCAATCTTCAAAGCAGTACATGCACTCAAGGAAAAATTTCCTTATAAAAGACTTTCAGGAAGGCTTTCAAAAGCACTGGAATAATTTGATTCGCAGTTATGTAAAGCTTTTGCTAACGATGTAAAAATTGTTAAAGCATCGAACAGTATGAAAGGATTATATATTCAAAAGTATATTAAGATTTTTTTCAGGATTATGCAATAAAGTAAATAAGGCAGTATAATATATAATAATAACATCTGTATATAATATCTTTATAATAATAATCTATTATATAATAAGCAAACGTCTGTGTGTGTATATGTTTCTATATCTAACTTAAAAAAAAATATATATATATATAAAAACTCTCACAAAGTTAGTATTGTTTTGACCTTTGTTGCCCTGGATATATAATATATAAAATTTGAAAAAAAAAAAAAAGTTATTCGTTCTTTGAAAGTCAATTTGGATAATTTTCGTCAGGACGAGTCGGCTTTTCCAATGTTATACATTATATGAAGCAGGGGTGAATGAATTATATTTTTATTTTCAATAAATAAAAAAAAGAAGAGGAATCTGTTGGGCGGAAGTGAAAGATGAGTGGGGAGAGGGGTGTGAAAAAAGAGGGATAGATAGATATTGCACACACTTTTGAACCTCTTCTATTTCGTTTTTATAGCCCCGAGCAACGCCGGATAGCCCTGCTAGGATTTCTATATAATCATCTGCTCTATAATAAAGAGCAATATGTACTTAATTGTAAATATATATCCATTTAGTAACATTAATAAATAAAGAAAGAACACAAATCTATTTCCATAATGAAACGCTGTTTTCCCTTTCTGCTTTCATGTCTATTTATAAATTTTTCTTTCTTTTAACTTTCCAGTTCGAGACGTTTCTTTCCTTTTTATTTTTATTAACCCTTTCACTAATGCTAATGCCTTTGATGCGAAAAAGTGACATAATTTTTCTAATGATTAGGTTCCCCTACCACCACCACCACCACCCAATAATCAAAAAGATAGGTAAAGGCTAAAATGGACGAATAAATAGGGGGGGGGCATAGTTTTGAAAGCCGATTTAATCAGAATTTTTTGTAGGTTTCTGACTACTTTTTGATTGTATTTGAAAGATTAAAAGAAAAAAAAAAAAAAAAGTTATGAAAAATGTTTTCACGGCGAGCTAACCCATTCGGTTAAATTTTGAAGTTAAATAAATTTATTGTAAAAATCCTTTAAAAAGATAAATATTAGATTTCTGGATTTATTTCAAAGATAATTAGTGAAGATATTGATTAAATTAAAAAAAAAAAAAAAAAAAAAAACCCACCTTGTTTGTACAAAAAATAGCTTAACTAAAATCGGGATTCTGCCTTTCGAAAAATCGCAACAAACGGAAGTTTTGTAAACATGGAGTATCTGGAAGCTCCAAATATGAGACAGTCGAAAAGCTGCTTGAAAATGACGTCATGTACTTAAAAAAGGAGGTAAGGGAGTGCTTCCCCCCCCCCAGACGTGCATCTATACATTTCTATCATGAACGTTTGTATCATTTTCACCATTTTTTAATTTAATTATTTTTCTATGTTCCTGTTTTTAAATTATTTTTTTTATTTTTTAAAGATTATATAAAAATTATGTTACGACGAAAGTTTCACATTCATGCAAGCAAGGAAAATATTAGAATCTTGCATATAAAAATTATGTGAATTTTTGCAATTATAATTTTCTTGTGTGAAAATATTAGATAACCAATGCTTAATTTAATGATTGTATTGGTAGTTTGAGAAATTAATTTTTCTTCGAGTTATATTGAATTCATTAATTTTTTTTTCGTAATTCTTTTTCGTAATTCTGTAAAAAATTTTTTTTTTTTTTTTTTTTTTTTTTAATTGTTATAATTTACGATGCTTTATTTTCATAAAAAAAGCAAAAATGAATTCGTTCATTTTTTTTTTTTTAGTACTGAAAACCATAACTTTATTAAAGGTATTTTTGTTTAAACGAATACATTTCCACGAAGATTTAAATAAAAATAATGGGTTCAATATATTCCGTGGTCATTATTTGATAAATACTGAAAATTTCATTAAAATTAGTTAATTTCCTGATTTTTGATGAATTTTCAAGTAAAGGAAGGGGTGAAAATGTTGAGACATTTTGAGCATCGGTACTCATTTTGCACGTACCTATCAAAAGAAAATTTTAAATAAAGTCAACAGTTGGTGTTTTCTTTAAGTCATCAGAAATGACTAGTGTTTTTTTTTTTTTTTTTCTAACCCACGATAGTCTAGTCCCAATTATATTATTGAAATAATGAAAACAAAACACGGGAAAGACTTACATTATAAAACAAATAACAAGTCAGACGACCCCTGCCATTAAAAACAAATCCTCTACTCAAAAAAAAAAAAAAAAAAAAATAGATATTTTGGTTCTAGTTTAACTATATTAAAAATCAAACAAAGAAAATCTGTATGACAAAACGAAAAAATCATATTCCTACAATCATAAATTAAATTTTAAGAAAAATCAAATTTTATGAGTAACCGAAGAAAGACCGTCTTGCTCACCATTTTAAAAACAAAGCCAAGAAACAAAAGGAGCCCGTCGACTTAGAACGAGTGCTTTATGCCAAATTGATGGTTGAATATGGTTAGATTTGTGTTCAATTTTTTTTTTTTTGCATTAAGTATATATCCTTATTAATCTGTAACCGTGCATCGAGTGAAACCCATAACATTTGATTCACAGCACCTTATCATAAGGGTCTAAACAAATTTCAGCTAGATATGCCCAGTCCAGTGATTTCTGAGAAAAACTGGAACTGCCAGACAAACATACTAAGAAGTATAATATATAAACAATAATACTTTTGTATAAGAATATAGCAGTAAAGAGACTTATTTTTAGTTATGTAATAAGACTGTTTTAACACGTTTATGAATCCTCAAATAAAATGGAATAGAATATTCGTTCTGTGTGTGTGTGTGTGTGTGTGTGTGTGTGTGTGTGTGTGTGTGTATAAACTGTTGTTCTTGGCCTTCGGGCCGGGATCAAAGTGTAGTATCTGTTCTGGAGATGTTGCACATAAGTTAATTGGTCCTTGGTCAATGTAGGGGAAACCCTTCATACCGAGACAATTATTATTTTTTTTTTTTTGATACTGCCAGAGTTCCCCCTTTTTACCCTTGTTTTAGGGGAGCTGGCTTAACCCCACATTAAAAACGACCTTGTGTCTAATTTGTTTTCCTGGGGAAGCAAATAAATACATATACAGGGTGACCCCCAAAACACGGGCCCCAACTCTAATTAGGCCCCGTTTCTGAGTGTTTGGACCGAATGAAATGAAACTTTGGTCATAACTAGTTTATTATATTGAAAACATCACATCAAAACACTAGGGTTTTTGCCCTTTTTTTCTCCGTTGACTGTAAAATGCTCAGAAAAACGATTGAATGTCCTGTTTTTTTTGGGGGGGGGGGGTCACCCTGTATATGTGCATATGTTTTGAAATCTCTGAAACGGCTCCATGTTCAACAGCTGATCATCCCCGTTTTGTTTTTAATAATTTAACTTAAGGTTTCTTTTCTTTTTTTTTTTTCACTATTATACAGTTGAACTCCCTTTTGTAACTGAATTTTCTAGCGGTAAGTTGCCTTATGCAAGTTCTAAGTCTGTGATATGTCGAACTTAGTACCCCAATGAAATTGAAACTGCCTTTATTTTATTTTTATATACTAGCGGGACCCATAGAAATTCCACAGCGGAGTCTTTCATATGTAATGTATTGATGTTGCCATTCTGTGAATGTTCAGCGTAAAATGGAGACTATATATTATTGTAGCTCTTTTGTTAAAACATCTAAGCTATCAGGGACGTCCGGCGTAGTTCAGTAATAAAATATGCTTAAATATGATATTGTAATTTATACAGATTTCGTACATATTATTATAGAGTCAATTTTCTATCGATTCTTATATATTATAAAGTTGTGATTTTAAAAATAAAAAAAATATATCCATATGACTTGGGTGCATCAGCTTGAATCGGAACAGAAACCAAAACTTATAAAGAATTCTTGGTCAAATTATTTATTACGAGAAGTGGAAGGTCATAATAATTAAACGACATTCACGCGGAACAAAAAAGATGTAAGCGTGACACACAAACTAACACGCTATCGTATTAATATATAGATTGTTTTATATAAAATAGTCAAAGTTTGTGAGAAAAAAATGAAATGGATAGACAAAAAGATTGAGAAATATTATATATACATATATCTGTCAGTTAACCAGTTTTAAGTTATTAAATTCATGAACTTTAAATTCGGTTAGAACGATCCTCTATTAAGATTGCCTTGGGGGGGGGGGCAAATCAGATGGCATAAAATATGATGAATTTACTGTGTCCATAAGATTTGTTGATCATTTTTTTCCCCAAAATCTAACGAAATTTCCCAAGTAAACGAAATAGATATTAACAAAATATATGCTGCCTAGGATTTTTTGATTTTTTTTATTCATAAGCTTTCAGCTAATGAAGGATTAAATTATTTCTTTTCAAATAAAAATAAGTTAATGCCAACATTAAAAAAAAAAAAAAAGATTAAATTTTAATTCTGGTCAGACAAACTCAATAATAACGTTGAATGGTGTGCTTTGAATCATCCTATGATGACGATGATGATCTAAGGTGAGCTGTCGATGAGCGGATTTGCACTGGGGTCAATCAAACAAATCTAGAAACACAACTGACCTGTTTTTTTTTTTTTTCTTTTTTTAACCAAACATGTTGACTGCTTGGGAAAGAGGAGGGGGAGAGGAGCAGATAATCTACCAAATAATTTTTCCAACTAATCTGGTAATCCAAGTAATCCAACAGACAATTAAATAACGTGCAATCAGCTTGAAAGTCAAAGTCGAGGTCGTTTGAGAATTAAATGATAATCTTAATTTCTCTTCGTCATCATAAAAAAAAAAAAAAAAATGTCGATTTTATATCCAAATAAGATTTTAAATGAAAGCAAGGGAGACAAGTCAGTTTTGTCAAAATAATCGATTACAGTTACCTTTCCTTGATTTTGAGACCTCTTTCATAACAAAACAAAATTCTATAAATCGATAGATATTATTTTTACTTATATACTAATTATATATATTTCCTCAAAACCTCTGGCCTTGATGAATGGGAGACTAAAACTTGCTGCTATGGTTTCAAATGATCTGAAATAACAGCAAGGGGAGACTTGATTCCAAATATTTCTCGTGTTATATCTCTCCTATTTGGTTTTCATACAAAAAGTAAATTTCACAATGTATAAGGATTATTTGATACTGGAGATATTCATAATCATACTCTGTTTCCAAAAGGGGGGGATATAACATATGGGAAATATTTGGAATCAAGTCTCTCCTTGCTGTTATTTCAGGTTATTTGAAACCATAGCATCAAGTTTTAGTCTCCCATCAAGACAGCTCATGGAAAAATGTATGGAGCAGCAAGTGCCTTTGTATCAAATTTTTGTCGATCTGATAGAAGCTTTGGATACCATTAATCACAATGCACTCTGGAAGATTCTTAGGAAAGTAGGCTGTCCTACCAGTTTTGTCGAGTTGCTTCAGCAGTTACACTATAATATGAAAGTCCGAGTGAACTTTAATGGCTTTCTGTCAGATTCAATTTCAGTTGAAAATGGTGTGAAACAAGGTGATATACTTGCTCCTACATTATTTTCCATATATTTTACTGTGATACTGGTGCATGCTTTTAATAATTGCGGTAAACTTTTTAACCTTAGATGTCTCAACGCAAAGTTCAAAACTTTTCAGAATCTTGTCTTGAACTTTTACATACAGATGATGCAGACCTTGTTTCACATTCAGAAGCAGACACACAGAGGATTATGGACAGGTTATCAGAGGCTTGTAAAGCTTTTGGACTTATCATCAGCCTCAAGAAAACATGTTATGTATTCCTCACCTACAGGAATGCCATATGTTGAACCAAACATCTTGGTTGATGGTAAGAAGTTAAATGTCAAGGACGATTTTGTAAATCTGGGTAGTATGCTGAGTAAGGACTGTACGCTTGATGCGGAGATAAATCACAGAATAGCCAAAGCCAGTTCTGCTTTTGGTAAACTGGAGAAACGTGTGTAGTCAGATGGAGGAATCACATGAAAAACAAAGCTAAGTGTTTACGAAGCATGCGTTATCACTAAGCTGCTATATGGGTCAGAGACTTGGACAACATATAGAAGGCATCTCAAGTTATTGAAAAGGTTTCAAAGTTGTATTCACAGAATACTTAATATTAACTGGAGGACTCTAACGCCCGACACTGTAGTTCTTGGACGATCAAATAGTACTAGTATAGAAATGAAAATCATTCAAAATCAGATGCACTGGATACTTGGTTGGGATGCAGGACAAAAGACAACTGTTTTATGGCAAGATAGATAGAGGTAAAAGACTACGACATAACTCAAGAAAAAAGTTTAAGAATTCTCTGAAAAACAGCTTGAAAATACTTGAGATGGATGTACATAACTGAGAAGCCCAAGTGAAAGATTGATCATTGTGAAGAAAAACCATCAGAGAAAGTTGTAAGATTTTTGAAGAGCGGCGTGTAGATCTTGCAGTCTTAAAACACGTTTTAAGAAAGCGGGACAATAATATAATGTCAGAGAAATTACAACAGGAACTGAATTGCACTGTATGTGGCAGATATCTTGTCAAAAGCTGGTTTTGTAAATCATCTAAAATCACACAAAGATATATAATAAATAAATAAAGAGGCTTTTACAGCACATCCAGCAATGCTAAGTTGTCATATTTGTGGTCTAATCTGCAAATCTAAAAGTGGCCTGACGACATTCGAGGATTCACAATATTATCATGCGATCACCTTTACAAGAAGGAAATTTTTTTATGTCACATGTGCACTTTCATGTAGGACTAAAGCTGGGTTAAAAAGTCACCTACGTGCACACAGACACACAACACTTAACTGAAGAGAGGGCAAACTTCTGTCAAGAAGTAACAATCATCATATATGCACATATAAATCTGTGTACACCACCTCATAATATCTAGGGATCTCTATAGATAAGGGGTGGGATTTTGCTGATTGTCAGGTTAGTTAGGAGTATTTACATTGAAGGGAGGCACAAATGCTATAAGTTCATCAAAGCACATTCCATTAAAATACTTGTAAAACATGCACAACGATGCAACACTAGTGATGGGACAGGGGTTGGAGCTTGGTTGATAGTGAGGAACCTATTAGCTTGGAAACTCATACTGTGAATCCTATCTAAAAGGGAGAGATTAGTGATAGCTGCATCAGCCTAAATGTGGCAACAATACTCCATACATCAGCGAATTGTGGCTTTGTAATTATACAGGATATTCTCAGGTGTGAGGTTGCACAGTAGAGGGAGCTCTCCTCCTTTGCAGCAGCCTTGGCAATGTCTTAAATATATTTGTTCCAATTCATGTTGCCTGTGAATGTTAGGATGAGGAGTTTGAATGAAGAGCTCTCAGGTAGCGTATTATTAGTCATGGCAATTAGTGGTTGGGAAGATTTATTGTAATTTTTAAAGGAAAGGAGTTTAGTCTTAGCAGCATTAAATGTTAGCACAAAAAAACAAAACAAAAAAAAACGATCATGTTGCATCTATATTATAATCACGAATGTAGAAATTTCAAACTTTGAAATATTGAAGCAAATTGATTAATCCTTTCTCTCTCTCTTTTTTTTTTTTTTTTTTTTTTTTTTTATTTTGAATATATATTAGTTTTTTTAAATTTAATATCTAGGCCATCAAGGCAATAAGAATAAATCAATATGTATATATAGATATTTTTTTTTTTTATTATTTTTTTTTTTTTTAGAGTTCATATTTTTTGGCTGGCTGTTCACATTATTTGGGTTTGAATTTGCCAGCATGGCTATTATTCATTTAATTGTTTCTCCATTTTATTTTCTGAACAATAAAAGCTTGCTTTCATATTTATGGGTACAGCTTAGTAGTTAAAGGATAGGCTTACTTTTTTTAGAGGCTTAAAATTTTACTTTTGAGATTCAATTTTGAATAATCAAAGAGTATGACCTTAAAGACATTCAGTGGTGAATCTCGGTTTGGGGGCTTTGAGGAATGTGAAGTTGCTCCTTATTTATCCCAAGTCCACTTTGGTTTGAAGGGATAATACTCGTTATGTTATTGTTTATAAGATCCAGTGCTACCAGATAGGGCTGTCTGAAGATCCTGGCTTCCTTACCTAAAATGCACCAAACATTGATGTTATTGATTTTTTTCTTCATTTCCCTTTGCAAAACTTAATCATGTCTTGCAAAGTCAAAAACAAAACAAAAAAAAATTTCCCTCCACAAAATAAATGGCTTATAAGATATCAAGAACTTGAAGCAATAAAACCTTTTACCAAAATTGCTTGGTCTTGGATATGACCTTAAACTATATCCAGTGGTGAGGCCCGAGCTTGCGGGCTTTGGAGAGTGTAGAGCCACCCTTTAATTACCATTACTCCCAGTTCCACTCTGACCCGGAGTGGTAGTACCTGTTAGAGTTCCAACCATGGGTTAAATAGAAACTGACTTGAAAACAATATATTCTATTAAAATTTTTTCTTCAAAATCCTTGGATTCAGCATTAAATAACCTGAAAAGGGTTGATATGCCGTAAAACAAAAACAACCAATCAACCAAAATTGCTAGATTCAAATAATCTGAGAAAGGATTGATACGCTGTAAAACAACCAATTTTAGAATATTCATGTAAAAATTGGCTTTTTTTCAACCTTGCCATCCACAAACATGTAAATTGAATTTACTTTTATATAACAACTAGCAGGGAGACCCAACCTTGTCCGGAATTAAATGAGGATCAACTAATGTTCCACCTTCCCATACTTTTATTGTCATCGAAGTCTGTGAAATCGACCATTTTTTAAAAATCAAATCAATTGCCTGCTCAAGTTAGGACCCCCTCCACCCCCCCCAGTATATCAGCAAGAAGTTTCACATATCTCTCCATAGTGACAGTCCATAATACATTATAGTCTACATTGCACTGTAGAGAATCTATTGATTTTATAAAATTATTTGTAAATAATGGCTTCAGTTAAAGTTTAAAATGCAAAAGTCAATTATCATGGTTCAATTGTGTTCTAAACAGAAACATTTCAAACGCGCACCTGTTTAATAAAAGAATCTACAGTTGAGGTTGGGCCTTTCTGCTTGTGCTGTGATCAAACATCTCAAATGTACTTGCGATGTTAGGCTGTATAAAAGTGTTAACTTTGGTCAAAATCGGGTTTCCTACTTTAATCAGATTTTTTCGATTATCGATTTTCAATACAAAACCTACGTAAGAATACTCCCAGACACATCAAGTACCTTCGTGTGAAATTAAATAAATTAGCCCAGCCATTTCAGAGTCCATAGGGAATGAACTCGCTCACACACACACACACACAAAGTTCCTTTTATATATTATAGAAAAGAGAGAGAGAGAGAGAGAGAGAGAGAGAGAGAGAGAGATAACTAATAGGACCCCATGGAAATTTTGCTGTCTTTTCTACATTAATCTTCATAATAATAAACAGTGAAGCATGCATGGTCCCCTGTGAGTGCACAGTGAACGAGACATACCAAAAATGACTAAGTTCAGCATTTACCCCTCCAGGGGACGTCAAATCCTGGTGAAAATGAACACACGTTTCAGTTTTAGACTATGGTGTCGTCAGCAAATATGCCCATGTGAGACAATTTTATCAGGGAGGTCATTTATGAATATTAGAAATAATAAAGGTCCAAGGATCAACCCCTGAGGTACACTTGCATTTATATCATTGTTTTGATGTACGACTACTCAGGACAATCTAGATTATTCTCTTATTTAAGAAGGATTTAATTATATTAAGTATTCATCCAGTAATACCATAGGATCTGATTTTCCACGAGAAGACTAATGTGCCACAACCTGTCAAAAGCCTTAGATATATTTAGGGCTATTGCCCTCCCCTCCCCTGACTTATCCAGTGCATGATATATATGTTCAGTTAGGATATCTGTAGTAGAATGGGCTTGCCTAAATCCATATTGAATGTCGGACAGAAGTTTAGCATCTGTAAAGTGGTGGACTAGAGCTTGGTTAATTGTAAACTCAAATATTTTGGCAAAAAGAGGGAGGAGGCTAATCGGGCGATAATTTAATGGGTCAGTTCTTGTAAACTTTGTAATACGTACCTTTTGAATTTTTGTGGTCATAATCTGCCTGAATGTCTGCTGACAAATTTGCGCACCACTTGTTCTTCAATCAGTATGTCTCACGTTGTACTTTTAATTTGGCTTCTTATACATTTTTTCTGCAGTTTTTTTTTTTTTAGTTGATTCATTAGAACACAAACATTATGCCTGATATACTGACATTTTAGTTGTCTGAGTTAAATCACCATCAGACTAGACTATCCTATAACCCTCCAAATGCGCCTGATGCCTTGCTGATTCTCTGTCTTATTTCTGCATCAAGAGTACCATCATTTGATACAGTAGGTAGACAAAATGTTTTATGACTTCAAGACACTTTCCATAGACACAGAAAGGTTCCACATAAAGGTCGTCAGAAGCGAGATTATACACGACCTTAGTTTTCTTAATGCTGTCAGTCCAAAGCAGGTACAAACATTCATGAAGAGATCCACCATCAACTGCATATCTACAGGGGAGTGTGTCAGCATTATCAGCATACAACAGCTCCTTCACAAATCCATCATTTTGCAAGTGTTTTGGCTTGGAATCTTCTGAGGTTGAACACATTTCCAGTCATTCCGAATCTAATATAAACACCCACATCACAGTCGCAGAAACGACAGCAGTCAGATAGAGTGAAAACAATGTTGGTGCAGGTATATCACCCTGCTTCATTCCATTATTGACGGAAAATTCTTCCGATAGCCAACCATTAAAATTAATGTGACTTTTCATACCATGATGTAGTTGCTTGAACTTTCTGTAAAAGCAGGTGTACAGCCAAATTTTCCCAGCACTTTCCAGAGAGCCACACGGTTGACTGTGTCAAATGCTTTGGTTAAGTCCACAAACAACTGACAAAAAGGCATACGCTACTCAATACACTTTTCTAAAAGCTGTCTAGCAGAAAACACCATATCCATGGTCCCTCATCCACCTCTAAAACCAGACTGGGACTCCGGAAGGATATCAGGACAAATATACTTCTCCAATCGGTTTAGCAAGAGCCGTGCAAAATATCTTTCCAACTGTAATCAGCAGCGAGATACCTTGATAATTTCCACAATCAGACCTTTCACCCTTTCCTTTGTACAAAATAATCAGGATTGCATCTATCCAGTCTTGGGCAACCGAGTCACCCTGCCATACTGACAGTATCAAAGAGTGGACAGCACAATGTACATTAATACCACCATGTTTCAACAACTCAACGGGAATGCCATCCAGCCAAGGGGCTTTGTTTGAATTGATCTGCTTTATGTAGTCAACTGCTTACACGAGAGTTGGCTCAGCATCAAATTCCGGATGAAAGTAACACTGGGGGGTACTTTCTATTGCAGCAACATCATTGGATGGGTTGTGAAAGAGATCACGAAAGTGTTCATGCCATTGATGCATAATTTCATCTGAGGTTTTCAACACGGTTCTCCCATCCCTAGCCAGGAGTGGTGTAGTTGAAGATTTAAGACCATAGGCTTGACGAAGTAAAGCATAAAATGTCTTAACATCTCTATGGTCAGTCTAGGAGCAGTCTGTCTCCCTGGAGAGGTCAGATCACCATTTGTTTTTGTTTTGTTTTTTTACACACACACACACACACACACACACACACAATTTTAACAAAAACCAAGACTTCAAAGAATGGGTTGATAGCAACAAATGATGTATTTCATTGTTAGTTACAATTGTTTCAAGACCATTCGGACAAATTCAAACATTATGTTGTTTGAAAATTTTCACAAGAACAGCCTTTCTTCAGACTAATGCTCAATTATGAAATATGATAATTTTGTAGCTTACAGTTTAACTCTTTTTGGCTCAAAATTTATTGGTATATGAACGATTACTGAATTTTATAAATCCAGTAAAATTAGGAATACTCCTAATAAGATATATATATATATATATATATATATATATATATATATATATATATATATATATATTAGAGGGTATAATATTCAACTGCATGTTATAAGATGAGAATATTTATCACAATGAATTTATTCATTCCATATGGCGTATATTATTTATATACCTTCTTTATATGCAGAGAGAGAGAGAGAGAGAGAGAGAGAGAGAGAGAGAGAGAGAGAGAGAGAGAGAGAGAGACGGACACTCCTTTTAATAGAGATCTTTTTCCATAGTAATCAACGACAGCTGCTAATCAAAATTCCTTCTCTATTATTAAAAGTGTGGAATTTATCCCATTTCTTTGTCGATTTCATTATTTATATATTCAGGAAGAGGCGTAAATATTTTACAACAGCAAAGGACACACCTTTTTGCTTTCCTTTCTGCGGTTACACAGAATATTGCAAGTCGACAGGTCCCAGCTAATTTCATAATCAATGTCTCATTTCTTTTCTCTTTTTTTTTATGTACCGAAGAAATTGTAATTTATATTCACACAGATTGATTCGATTTTGTGGCATCATTTGTTTAGAGTGGAGGCACATTTCCAAGCTTGTTTACGGTGATTAATGAAAACGTCGCGAGCATAGCAAAGGATTGGGCCGTTGGCCACAACAGACGCCATCTTGAAAATTATACTTTCTCCATAGTCAGATTACGATCAGCTTTTTTTAAATGTACAAAACACACTTAACAAAGACCTCTTTTCAATCTTGATATACAACAGTGTGGCGGTATCGGTTAGACCACTTTGTTTCGTAGATCATTTGAAAGACCCTCGACTCTTGGCCCCATCCCTCAAAAGCAATAGGGCTCTATGCCTAAGTAAAATGGAAATTTGGAGTTATGTATTATTGTGTAATATTTTGTATGGAGACATGCCATGATTGTAATTTTTATTTGGCTAAATAAATCGACCATTTCTTTGTTTACAAATAAAAAAAATAAATAAAAAAAAATAAAAAAAAATCGAACATCATTTTTAACAAACGTAGACCTTAAGAGACACCGCACAAACCTTGACTCTGCATTTCAACTTCCTACCCGGATACCGGGACACTTGTCTCTCAAGACTGAAAGGTCTTTTTTAGATGTGCTTAATACATTAGCATTAAAAAGCTTTACGTTGTACAATTTTAAAAACTATTTGAATTATTTGAAAGAAATACAATCTGCATAAAGTATTATAAATAAAAATAATTTATATAGGTTTATTTAAAAATAATATTTTGTATATTTTGGTATCTATCTCTCTCTCCATATATATATATATATATATATATATATATATATATATATATATATATATATATATATATATATATGGTATATTTTGGTATTTATCTATATAAAAGCTAATTACGTCCAAGGATGGAGTACTGATGCCATATCTGGACAGGGGCTGCTAAAAACAGCATATCCTGCCTTGACAGAGTACAAAATAGACTTCGTAGCCTAGAGGGGGATGCCCTTTTCTCTTCCCTACAACCTCTCTCCCACAGAAGGGACGTTGCGAGCCTCTTGTTGTTTTATTGTTATTTCCATGGGAAGTACTCGTCTGAGCTCCAATATCTAGTCCCCCCCCTCGCAAATCTTTCACAAAAAACTGAAACCACTGTCATTAATTTTCTCCACTGTGCCTCAATCAAAACGTAGATTCCATGAACAAAGCTTATTTCTTAGAGCTGCGCACTTGTGGAACTCTCTTCCGTTTGCCTGTTTCCCACCTGACTCCAACTTGGATGTCTTCAAGTCCAACATAAACAAATTCCTGATGAACTGCCCCCTTAAATAAGACATCCAGATCTCCATTACTAGCGATTACTACGATATTATCCCATTGATTACTATACATGCTATAACACTTATCCCTGAGTGGCCTCCGGACCTTGATAAGTGGTGACTTCCTTGTAAAAAAAAAAAAAAGAAAAAAAGCTTCATAGGTCTTAAATTTATTTTTATCTGTATAAATATTCAGTACTCATTCAAATGTATCATTTTACATGTTGAGCATTGTCAGATTTTATTATTTCAAGTGAATGTTATATCTATAATAGTTATAAGTTATCTCCCTTGTAACAATTATATTCTTTTACTAGAACTCTTCACTGCCGTTACTCTAGAAATAGAAACGATACTTTACTCATTTTCTAGGCATGAATAACATTCAGTCTAAACATGTAAAACCACAGCTAATAAAAGCAGGAAGTGATCATGTGCCTTATTCCTGGTTTCAACATAGTCTTAATTTACTGCAATAGCTATTACGACTTGAGAATCGAAAAGCATTGACTAGAGCAAGCTGTGACTCCCTTCCTGGTGAGTTCCCAGATTCATGTGATGATCCTGGGTTTCAATGTGCTTAAAGTAGACAAAGATTTAAAGGGTCTTGTTTACAAAAGGTTCACTTAAATTAGTTTTTAGACAGATCACACCACATGTAGCTGCTTCCCGCTTAACTATAACATTGCTGTTTACAAGTTCAATGCAAACAAATTCTTGTGTCCTCTTCTTAAACAATCAATTTCTGACCAATTACAACCATTGTTACTAACCCTCTTGGTGTTTCACCGTTTACTCAACTCAATAACCTTTATCAACAAGACGTCTTCAGGCCTGGATAAACGGTGACTCTTTGTAAAAAAAAAAAAACTCCAGTTTTTGCAAAATGCAAGAGATAGTTTCACTGTGGAAGCTGGTCCAATCTTGCTAAAACAAAAAACATCAAGATGATGACAACAGTCTGAGGTAATCATTATTATTACCAACATAAATTATTTTAAAAGAAATATAAATGGTAGATTAGTTAAAAGCAATTTATTTTGATTTAACAATTCATTTGGACCAATCTGTGTAAAAAATATAACATCTAAGTTATAAGCCTGACAAGTTTGGAGCAGAGCAGCCATTTTGTTTCAATCACAGATTAAATTAAAATGGCTGCTTTTCTTAGAATTTATGCAAACTCAAAAGGCCCATAATTTCTATTATATATTTAATTTTTTTTCTTTTTACACAAATAATTTCACAGCATATACAGTGAGGACATTGCCAAGCCTATTGCAAAGGTGGGATCTTTTACCATACTAGAAAATTACTCACACATGAGAGTATTTTAGGGTTTGTGCTTTTGGGGTACAACCTAAGAAAATAAATAATTCAACACAAGCTTCTGAAACAAAACAAAGAAAAGGTTTATTCTGGCGAAAGTTCACAGGGAGATACATTCCTGGTCAAAACCGAACTCTGGCCATCTGGTACAGTCACGGTAGTTATTCCCAGTGGGAATCATCGATACCAGATGAAATAACACAGATGGAGAGAGAGAGAGAGAGAGAGGAAAAGGGTCTGATCTGCTTGGCGTCTCTCTCGGTCAGAAGGAGTTTTTTTCCTTCAAACCGGAAGCTGTCAGAGTTCCTTAGGGGATAGAAAGGATCAATGCGCCACACCCCTGATTGGTCAGTATGTGGCCAAATAACACAGGAGAGAAACATTGATTTGCAAAAGAAAAAGTTTCATTTGTTTCTGCTACAGTATCCTATATCTCTAGAAAAGCACCATTTACTCATGCATGGCGTATTATTACCACATCTGGGCTGGTGCATCTACCACTAGTCTCTCACTTTTAGAAATGGACCCCCCCCCCGGAAAAAGGACCCCAATCAAATAGGTCCTGCGCTATCAATCCAGCTACAACCCCTGTCTCATCACCACAATGTCGCATCAAGTAATTTAATATAATGTGCTCTGATGAATGCATAACACTTGTGCATGCTTGACATACGCACTATCGACTAACTTGACAAGCAGTAAAATTCCACCTCTTAACTGTTGAAATCTCTAGATGCCGGAAAGCCTTCTATTTTAACATTTTCTTTTCTTCCTCTACTAGACATTGGAATTCCCTCCTTGTTTCCTGCTTCCATAACTGTACTCGTATACAGAATTTTAAATGTAATGTGAACAAACATATCACACCCCCAAATAGTAGCCTTTTACATTCAAGTGGCAATATGCTTTATTTGGGAAAAAAAAAAAAAAAAAAAAAGCAAGCAAAGTAAAATTAATTGTTTTTGGAATCATTTCTCAACTGCATTTTCTTTAAAATAATTTATGTTGGTAATAGCAATTACTAGCAGGCTGTCTGGCATTGCCCGGTCATAAAATACGCATAAATATTATATTTTAATTAATGCAGAATTCTTATTACACACAACAGAAATACCGTAGGTATTAAACGTAACATTTTAAATTCCTTATAAAAAAAAAAAAAATAAAAAAATTAATAAATTTAAAAAAACGGAAAGAAACACATATGCATGCGTTTTTTTTTTTTTTAAATTTTTTTTTTTTTTACACAGTTCACTTACTGTAAGTAAAAAAAAAAAATGCTCATGCTGATATTGAAACCAAAACCTAAAGACAGTGAGTCAAGTATGACAACTATTACACCAGCTTGATACGATCTTTAAAAAGTGTTTTCAAACCTACTTATTCTTAACATAAGTAATCTGTCATGTGCACGCGCATTCGTGAAACAGTTGACAAACAAATAAAAATCTGATACCCCCTCCCCCACCTCATGTACCAAATTTTCAATTTCGATCCCTTAGCAACCTTTTTTTCCAGATGAAAACCGATTAAAAAGCTTGTTGTTCTTGGCTTTCGGACCGGAATTAAAGTGTAGTATCTATTCTGCAGATGCTGCACTTAATTTGTCCCAGTCAATGGAGGGGAAACCCTCTATACTGGAACAATTATTATTTTTGGTCCCAGCCAGAATGCCCCCTTTTTACCCTCACATTAAAAACGGCCTTGTGTCACATTTGCTTTCGTGGGGAAGCAAATAAATAGAAAAAAGTTTCCGCGTCCGAATATCCTATATGCCAAATTTTAAGTCTGTAGATAAAAAAATTCGTTATAATATATAGGTTGAGAAGTGTCCTCACACTTGCACACAAACACACTCTTACTTTTATAGATATATAGATTACCAAGTTCGAATAATTACAAATTAATCATCACCTCAAATTTTCTGAAATGAAGATCACATTGACTGAAATTTTCTTAGTAACTTGCAAGTTTTTGATAAGAGTAAAACTCGATTAGATATTGAAAAAGCAGTTGTAGATTTTTTTTTTTTACATCCTTTATCAAAACTTAGATTCACTAAATCCCGAAATTATGCTGATTTTCCTGAAAATTTGCCCTAGTTTCAAGTTGGAATTCTAGGAAGTAACACATCACTTGAGTCAACAGCTAGGCATGGATACCAAAAATACTTAAATACTTCATGTAGGTAGGCGTATATAGGTAAAAAAAAGTTTTATGCAGGTCAGGTAGTGCTTTGTTTTACAACACTAATCAAAGATCCAACAAACAGGAATTCTTTAAACAAAGTATTTACAGATTTTATTGGATAGAACTGGTTAAACCCAGCTATTATTGTTTTCATACTAACGGCCTAACGGCGTGGGGAAGGGGGGGGGGAAGCACCCGGCCTTGCCAGGTCATAAAATACGCTTGAATGTATTTTAATTCATACTGATTTCGTATTTATTATTACCGAGGCAACTCTTCATTGAATATTATACGGTACCTATAGTAGTGATTTTAAAGTTTTCTATGGATGCAGCTATCGAGAGATAGGTACGAATGATCTAATATCAAAGGACTTGAAAAAAAAATGAATTAAATTTGGGCATGCGCAGAAAGCAGTAAAAACATGTCGGCAAGTTGAAATGAACATTTTATATTTCAACTTACCGATATACGTCTGTACATGTTATTCATTCATCTAAACAAAGATTTTACTCATTATAAACCATCATTGTTGCACGATTACTGTTTCCTGTTAATTTCAGTGTTATGTGATCAGTAGTTTTAGAATTTATCAGTTAAATATTTACACAGACAGCCACACGCACCTATATATCAAGAATGAGAGTTCAATAGAAACGTTGTTTTATTTTTTTCAAATTAAAACAACGTTTCTATTGAACTCTTATTTTTGACGTTATTCTCGCGTTACCTACGCACAGTTCAAACATTTCAAAATACAACCGCCAGATACAACGTGCGGCTCTATACAAACAGACTTCTTGCTTCAAATACAACATGGCAAGGACGAAGAAAAAGAAAAAAAAAGAAACAAAATAACACACTGAAGATGGGGTCTACCTCCGAAATATATTTGTGATAAATTTCAAACAAGTAAAATATTTGTTTAATATTACGTTGTGATTTGGTTTCAAGTGCACTTGATGCGTATTATATATATGTATATGCATATATGATTATTAAAAATGGATAAAATCAGATGATATGAAATTAAAATGGAAGCTGAGAAACCTAGAAGTTCGACATTTCACCCGCCTTAAGTGGGCTTTATTAAGAGGGATGATCAATGAACATCTCTCTTGAGAAAGCTCGCATGACAGGCGAAAGGTTGAGCTTCTAGATCTCTCAGTTTCCATTTTAATTTCGTGTGTGTGTGAGAGAGAGAGAGAGAGAGAGAGAGAGAAGGAGGACGAACATTAGTGCCTACTAGAATGTCTAAGATCTCTCTGTACGGGGTTTGTCAGGATAACCTGGCACGAGGACACTTCGCTCTTGACTAAATATTCAAAATCACATAGTATTCATAGCCTAAATAAGATCTTCTCTGTATAGCTACCATCACAGTGGCTTATACGAAGGAATGGTGTACCTTCCCCAAGTGATGTTGCCTATAGTAACGGCACTAAGCTGCACACTCCACCAGACTAGATGAATTCTTACCCTGAAATCCGATAAAACCAAGAAACCGCAAGAAGGATATACGGCATATTTAACTGGTCAATTAGTGAGAGGAAAATTAGTATTCTTCAGTTCTTTACACACTCAACATTTGATACATAAAGGAAAATTTAATGAAACACTTGAATATCTACGTATTTCCGAGTAGTCAGATTGAAGTAAACCGAAATGATTATATATATATATATATATATATATATATATATATATATATATATGCGATGGGACGATTCCAATATTTTTTTTTTACCAATTCTGTACTAAATTCCGGATTCTGATTCTTTATCAATCTCTAAATATTTAACTATAGAGTTATTATCCTCCCCGCCCCCAATTCCCATAAAAGAACGCTTTAATTGTGCAGATATTTTCTCAAACGTAAAAATACATTTGTGGAAAATGATCTATAGATTTTAAATTTATCGATAGTTTAAAATCAATAAATATTTATTATTTCATCATTACTAGTAGCAGTGGAAGATTTTGCTTTAAACAAAATCAATTAAGAATGACAAAAGAACTGTTTTTGGCATCGAAAAATAGGCACAAATTTTTCCGATTCTGATACCCACAGAAGGTCCCATTTTTTTTTATTCCAGATAAATAGTCCCAACACACACACACACACACACACACACACACACAGTAGACCCTCGACATACAAGATTAATTTGTTCCCGGATGAAGCTCGTATCTCAAATTAAAATGGCACCATTAAGGAAACGTAGTGAAACACGACACACTCGACCACCTAGCGGTTGCATCTGGAAACCCGTAACTTGGATTTTTGCTCGTATATAGGGGAGGATTTTTGCTCTGAAGCCATCTCGTATCTCTCACAACTCGTATGTTAGGGCGTCCACTGTAATTATTTCCACAATTAAACAACACTGCAGCTCACAGAAACCACGAAAACCACAAACCGGAAGTCCTAGGCTCTAGTTTTGCTCTCCTTTAGGATCATCAGAAGAACATATCCCAACTCATGATTTGAGATCCAAGTCACTTGCATGCAGAGCGAGTATCCTGCCACCTGAGCTTGAACCACCATGCTACATACAAGAAAGTCTAATGACTAACACGGATCAAGCAAACGACGACAAAGTTCAACTGTGGAATATAAACATACTTTTCCCAAACAAGTGGTTTTAGCCATCTACCTAATGTTCCAAAAATAAGATTTTAAATTCGTTAGGACAAGGTCGTCCAACAAGCTAATCCTACTTGATAAGAGAACACGATAAAAAAAAAAAAAAAAAAAAAAAAAAAAAAATTATATGTATTTTTTTATTGACAAATATTTACTTGAATATAACCATGGAGACAAAAAAAAAAGTCTCTAAAACAACTTTACCTGAAGCTTTTAAATAAAGTTGATATGACAATGTTTTTACATGAAGGAAAGAAATGTTAACGCGACTAGTGAAATACGTTTTTTTTCTTCTTTCTACTGTTGTGAAACTACTTTTCTCTTAGACTTTCTATTAGATTAACTCGACTTTGCTGTTATTTTTGATCTAGGTCATATCTTAAGCAAACAGAACGACATTTTTTTTTCTGTTCAGAGAGAGAGAAGAAAAAACCGATTTGTCATTTTTAAATTATATTGTGGAAAAATGGCACAGACCTATATAGGTATATATAGTGTAACCTGGATATAAGAAACTTATTCTCAGGTCCATAAGCTTTCTTGTATCCGGGAGTTCTTATATCCGGGCTACACTGTACATTAACACAGGCTCTAATTTGGGACCAGAGAAAATCTCTTATACCCGGGTTACACTGTATAACATTTTAGAACTTAACTGACTATGAATGTGGAGGGTGAGGGAGTAATTTCCTTCTTTTTTTTTTCCCCCCCATTTCACTTTTATTTCAGGGCTCCCTTTTTTGGGCTATCACTTGATTTCTTTATGTGGTACATAGATATCAGAGTGTTGGTGATTTTTTAAATCAACGCATTTCAGGTGAAAACATTATTACATACTTACATTTCATGTCGAAATTATAACTTCCAAAAACTGCAAAAAATTATTCAGTAGAAAAATAATTCCAAGTAAAAATAGAATTAATTGAATCATGGCAAACCGACTTGTTTCCTTTGACTTAAATTAACTTAAACAATTTTTAAACAGGATTTTTTTTGTTGTTGTTATTGTTAAAAATACATCTACCACACTTTTACTGGATCATTTTTTATAATTTTTGGAATGTATACTAATTTCGACATGACATTTTCAGCTAGACGAGTGTTTCTTGTGAAAGTTTGGCGAGGGGGAACCATAGATTGAAGCTCAGTCGAGCACTTGCCATGAAAATAACGATACATCAGAGACAAACTCGCAACATCTCTTCTGTGAGATAGAGGTTGCAGAGAAGAGAAAAGGACATCTACGGGGCTACGAAGTCTATCAAGGCAGGACAAGTCCTTTCTAGCAGCTCCTGCCCAAATGTGGCAACAGTACTCCATCCTTGGACGTACCTGGCTCTTATATAGATAGAGAATTGCATCAGCAGTAAGATATTTTTACTAAAAATAATCTTCTTTAGTAAAATAAATAAAAATTAATATCAAGTACATTATAAGTCGTCTGATACATATGAAACAAATTAAAAACTGGCCATATTACAAAACATCCAATATGGAGTTCTGAGATTTGGAAGAAGATTTCAAGGGAGGTAAGTATGAAATCATATATAAGAAAGGATGTAATCTAACCTCGCGCTTGCTAATTTTTTTTTTTTTTTTTAAATATAGGTGGTGAGGTTTTTTTTTTTTTTTTTTTTTTTTTAATTTAATTTTATTTATTTATTTTATCTCTTGGGTTAGATCGTATAAATGGAAACACATTTACTTCTGAGGATCAATCACAAATTTATTTTACTTTTTGTCAATTGTTTTATTACTTTATAGTTTACTAGCAGGGAGACCCGACGTTGCCGGGGATTGAATGATGATCAACGAATATTTCACACTCCTATATTTTTGTTGTCATCAAAATCTGTGAAATCGCCCGTGAGGAAGCTTCACATACCTCCATGCAGTAACTTAGTCCAAAATATATGTTATTCAACATTGCACTGCAGAGAACCTACTGTTTCTTTTATAAAATTATTTTATATAAACTTCTTTCCAGTTAACGAAAAAAAAAAAACATTAAGAAATTTACATGCAGGGTTTGAACCTACAGACTACGTCATGCAAAAACAACACACAAATTTTCTTCTAAAATTCTTTGCAGTTAATGGAAAAAAAAATTTAAAAAAATAGAAATTTACGTGTGGAGTTTGAACCTACAGACAACGTTATGAAAAAAAAAAAAAATAAATAAAAAACAACAAAAAAAAACATTATCAGCTTACCTACAGTAGAAATTTAATGGCCGTTCTATCATTGTTGCTAAGTGGCAACATGGAAAAAATGGCTTTACCGATGATAGATAAAATAATGGTTTCGATTATCGATAATTATCTGAGGTATTCTGAGACAAGACTTAAAGATAACTCCCTGTAAATTTTAAAGAAAATCTGTTCAGCCGTTTCGGAGTCTATAAGGAACGAACTCACACACGCACAGACAAAGTTGCATTTATATAATTGTAGAAGGAAGGAAAGCAGACAGACAGACAGACAGTCATTGTTAGTTGAAAGCACTTATCTCCCTGTTTAACCAAATAATTATGGAGGACGTGACAAGAGTGCTTCAATAACACCTTTCCAACTCTTGAATGCATTTTTCACCCTGCACTAAACAGACATGCTACTTTATAAAGCTATTTCTTCATGCGGTTCAATTTCTGCAGTGTCCTTGAAAATTAGGGCTCTTTTGGCATTTCATTTGCCATTAATAAAAATCGTCTCCATAAGCATAGACTAAAGGCAAGTCTTTGATTATATATTAAACTAGCTCTCCCTATCCAGTGTTTCCCAGGTGAAGACAGTGCTGATTGGGAAGATAGAGAAATGTTTTTGTTAGATACGATTTTATTTATCTCCCTTAAAATCTAAAATCTCAGAAATTTATATATTGGATATTCAGATTATTTGGATTCATCGGACTACTTTTCTCATCTTCAGTGTTATTTTCACAATGTTTTGTTCAATGTAAGCTCCGACATTTTTAGGGTGTATCTTGTCGAACTCTGGAATCTGCACAGAATTTTGAACAAAACTCTTTATTTAATCCACTGGGGTAGCATGTTCTCATGCCGTCAGCCAGTACTTTATCCACTCCGCCAGTAAAGTATTTGGTAAAATTCAGTTGTAAAAGTTACTTTTTCTGGAGGTTAAAGGTTCAATCCCCAGCATGGGTGACATTTAAAATGGAGTTACTAATTACTTCAGACGTCTATCTACCCTGTAACGGCCGAGGGAATGAGAGCATATAACTCCCATAGATTAAATAAAGAGTTCTGTCCAAAATTCTGTGCAGATTCCCGAGTTTGACAGAAAGAGTTCCAAAGTTCAACAAGACTGGAGGTAACATCAACCGAAACGTTGTGAAAATGACACTGAAAATAAGAACAGTAATCCAAATGATACGAATAATCAGTCCTCATCTAAAATGTTCAGAACTGTAAAACATGATATTGGATGTTTTGAATATAACCAATTTTTATTCCCTATTTTGCATATATCAGTCAATCTATATATATCTATATGTATAAAAGCGAAAAGATGTGTTTGTATGTGTGTGCGTGTGTGCATTTTTGTGTATGTCCGCAAAAGGCTTTTTTTTCGTCGGCCTTCTTGGTCAGCTGGCTCCTTCTTAAAACTTTTTGTATCACGTCTAAATCATAATAACTACGACTTAAGAATGGGGGAGTCGTGGCCATCTTTAATTTGCTCGACTTTTACTAGCTTCTTTCGATCGCCGCATCTTCGAAAAGCGAATGATGGGGCGGGGGAAACAGTAACTGGCTTGCAGCGCAAAACTAGGTCAAACATCACACCACTTAACCTCCTCGCACCTGTATATTTCACTTTATAAACCTTAACTTAACACGCTTATCACTTCCTTTCCCCTCGTGGCCGAGATGGTTAGGTCTCAGGTTTTTTTCCATTTCGTTTCCACCTTCACGTCAAGGCTTTGGGTTCAAGCCTACCTTCCTACTAAAACGTTTTTTCTTTTACACCTCCAAACACCCGGCCAACGTTCTTTTTTTACTCCCCCTCCCAACACACACTTCCAAACATTGGGCAACGTCGGGTACCCCCTGCTTGTCTATTATATAAAGGGCAAAGTGGGCGCTAGCGTTTGTCCACGAAAGGCTTTTTGCGTTGACGTTTTCGCGTCAGATTTCAAGAGAAATTTTTGCATACTTACTAGATCACAATATCTTAGATTTGCAAATGGACATCGTCTCTATCATTTTTTTTTTTGATAGAGTTTTAAAAAATTCCCTCGTTTTGAGGGTGTGTTTGTCTTTTTCGTATAAATAAAGCGAAACTAATCAAATGCAAATACACAAACGCCTGGCCTTCGAGCTGGGTAATATCTTGTGTAATTGGTCCTTGGTCAATGTAGGGGAAACCCTTCATACTGAGACAATTACTATTTATTTGGATACTGCCAGAGTGCCCCATTTTTGGGAGAGCTGGTTTTCCCGAAATTAAAAACGACCTTATGTCTAATTTGCTTTTGTGGGGAAGCAAATAAATACCAAGATAGAAAGTGGGAAGCTTAACTGGTCCAGGCTAGGTTTTGAAGCAACATTCATTTCTGCACATGCATGGTAACAAAAAAAAAAAAAAAAAAAAAAAAAATGGCATAAATAACCCTTCGATTCAGTTAAGTCCATAGTGCGTTTCACCCAGTAAAAAGCATAGAACGAAAAGGAACGTTAAAATTCCATTCAAGTTTTTTTAAGCAACTACAAAATGAAATAAAGCAAGAAAAAAAAAATGGCATAAATAACCCTTCGATTTGGTTGCCCATAGAGCGTTTCACCCAGTAGAAAGCATAGAACGGAAAGGCACGGTAAAATTCCATTCCAGTTTTTATAAGCAACTACATGTAAAGAAAACCCAAACAGGTGTTCCTTCGTAACTGCTGTCCCTTGTGAACGATCTGGAAATGATGTAAGTGGTAGCAGGGAAGGAGGAATTAATTAGAGAGAAAAAATTTTACTACTTTCATTGATTTTAACTGATTGTAGCAGTTAACTCTCAGCAGAAAACATATAGGAATCTACGATTATCGAGGAAGTAGAGGGGTAATATGCCTATAACACACCTCAGATATTATGCTGCAGTTTGTGCATATTATATTCGCATGAAATGTCTTTATTTTTAATCCTATTTAGGTCAAAATCATAGGGGAAAAATGAGTTCATTTTATATATATATATATATATAGGGAAGGGATAACCGATTTAATGTTGCTTTTATTTATTTATTTATTCCCTTAATCGGTCACACTTCACTGGTAGAGTAAGTTCCATTTTCTGTATAATAAAGTAAAATCAGCCCATTTTACGATTGTGCTCATCAATCGCTTTCCTCCTACAAAATCTATGCTAGATTCTGGTTAGTCAGTTTCTTTTGCGGAACTTTTGCAAATGTTTTAGACAATAATGTACTTTCGATTCTATTTCTTTCATAAAATATTAAATCTGTTTAAGAAAAAAAAAATTCAGATGGATGCTATTTTGATTAGATAGCAAGTACAGAAGAGAGCTTGAAAATTTAAAAGGGTTGGAACTAGAAAACCTATGGTCAGCTCGAAAAGTCTCAGCTTCAATTCCGGCATCCATTTCTTTTACTTTAAAATTCTTAGCAGATCCAGTTTGAAAATAATTTTGTTCAATTTGATAATTTAACAACTAAACGATAGCCGAGTATATACAGAAACAGTGATTTTTAATATGCTTTAATTATTTTTCTCTAGTTCCATCACGTTGGCACTATGTCTCCACCTGGGCACTGTCGAACAGAGACAACTTTTTTTTTTTTTTTTTTTACACAGGTATCACCATTTATCAAGGCCCGGGGGCCACTCGAGGATAAGGGTCAATTAGTCAATGTGATTATAGCATAGTAAACATAAATAGTGAGAATTTTGTAAATTGGATCACTTACGGGGACGGTTCATCAAGAACTTGAAGACAATCAGATTGTAGTCAGCTGGAAAGCAGGCAATCGGAAGAGAGTTCCACAAGCATACAGTTCTAAGAAAGAAGCTTTATTCATGGAATCTACATTTAGGTTTTGGACAGATAAAGAGTGTGGGAAATTATTGATAGTGGTTTCAGCCAAACAAGTGTTTTTCATGAAAATTTGGCGAGAGGGGACCATAGATTGAAGCTCAGATGAGCACATGCCATGAAAATAACGATAAAGCAGAGACAGGCAGTGCAATATATGGAAAAATAATCAAGGACTAGTCTTTAATCATTGTTTATTTTTATTATTACTTTTTTGTTAAACCGCAAGTGAAATCCAGAAAAGCCATAATTTTCAAAGACACTGAATTACAATCATAGATGAAGTAGCTACAATATTATTTGGATTATTTGAACTACTGTTCTCATCCTGAGCGTTATTTTCACAACGTTTCGGCTAATGTAACCTCTGACCTTCTTGTAGACAGATCGGAAATCTGCATGGGATCTGAATGGAACCCCTTATTTAATCCATGGAGGTAGCATGCTCTCATCCTGTCAGCTATGACCGGGTAGTTCTAAATAATTCACAATTATATTTCTAGTGTCGACCGCACTGGGGATCAAACTTCAATGTCCAAAAAAGTAACTTTAAGTTAATTAGTAATTATAAGATTTAATAATAATTAGTAAAACTAGGTTACATTGATCAAAATGATGAGAAAATAACACTCAAGATAAGAACAGTGATCCAGATAATTCAAATAGAAGAATTAATCCTTATTACAAAAATTCAAAGAAATAGTTACAGCTTTGAGTTAACGACATTGTCTAACTTAAAATTCATAGATATTGTAAATCGTTGTTGTTTGTTGTCTTATGCAGTCGAGTATTCGTATATATACCAACCATGAACTTTGTATATGCTCTAAGTTGAAAACTAAACTGACATTTTCCAAGAGAAGTAAGATGCTTGCATTCTATTCAATACTAGATAGATATACCTATTAATAAGTGTGAAACAAAGATAAAAAAAAAGTGTATCATCAGGTATGGATGATAAACATACAAAAATAGGTAAAGTGCTAATAAAATGTTCCTGATATAGATAAAAAAAAATATTGGTAAAATACTCAATCAAATAATGTAAGGGAGATAAGTCAGATCGTGCTGTCTGAAGATATAGGATTTTTGACTTTAATGCACTGAACATAATTTTTTTCCCCCTTTGTAAAACTCATTTATGTTCTGCAAAGGTCAAAAAAAAAAAAAAAAAAAAAAAAAAAAAAAAAAAAAAAAAAAGAAGAAAATTTTTCCTCTACGAAACAACCAAACCAAACATCATGAATAAATATTGAAGATATAAAAAATTTGAGGCACAAAGACTGTTTTCTTCAATTACTGGATTCAGCATTAAATAATCCAAAAAAGATTAATATACTGTAAAACCAAATTAAACTGAACAAAACATTATTTCATTAATTAGTTAAGATTGTTGCCACTGTAACAATCTTCCTAACCAGAATATTTATTTATTTTTTTTTAACTAACGCCAAAAACATTTTTATAACGTGGAAAACTGGAAGAAAAATAATAGTCAGGCAGACTCAAATACTCATGTGTCAGATGTGATGCTACTTAGGTCTAACTTCTAAAATCCAACTTTCTATATTAGATATTTCAACAGACCATCTTGTTTTTATATTCCACAGACCTATTGACCAGGTATTTTTTAATATACTATGCAAGAGATGTAGCAATCATCAATAAAAGCTTATTTTCTCTGGCAGAGAAACGTCCCTGCTAGGTGATTTGGTTACACACTGACCAATCAACTTGCAAGACACATTAATTCCATCTGTCTGATGAAGAACCACTTCAGCTCCTTTGAGAATCATGATTAGTCAGCAGAGAGAACTTTGAAAGCAACGAGGAAAGACGTTCTCCTCTCTTTCCTATCCCCGTCCCCTAGATGCCCAAGCATCGACTATCTTCACCCGAAGATAGCTGGTGACAGACTTTCTGGGAGTCCAAAGAACTTTCTAGCTTTCCTTTCTTCACTTGGACACTGTCCAACTTTCTTCCATCTGTGTATACCAAACAGTGTAGATAATTAAATAAACCCTTTTATTGTGATATATAAAAAAAATGTTTTTTTTTTTCTTTTGTGCAATGGATTTTGTTACATACTAATAAAATATACGAGTTGGAGTTAACATCTCACTGATAAGGCCAGCTCTTATAGAGTCACACAGTAAGTTCTCCTACTCCCACGTTAACTCTCACTGGTAGGAGTGGTAATATCTGTCAGAATCTTATCTTTGGGTTAAATAGAAACTATTGTTCACAGACTATATGCCCATAAAACAAATTAATGTACAAATT